>NW_027553712.1:0-32518 GCF_045843805.1 Urocitellus parryii
AGCCAAGTGGGATTGATCGGCAGATCATTAAATGGAAGTATCATCAAGATTGGGTAAAAAAATGTTTGCTGAGATTTCCGGAAACTCGTAGTTTTTTCGAAGCTTTGCAACCCCGTTCAATGAAAGTGATTCTAGTCAGTCTCTGCTTGGGGCTACGTCAATAGGACACAAATCATAGCGATAGAACTTGGAACTACATTATTGTGCCAAGTTTCAAAGAGCTAGCACAAACCGTGTTTGATTTAGTGTTCCAAATACATGTATCCATATAGGAGATAACAGAGTGAAACCTAAACATGAAAACGGTTACTGCAAAGGAACGGTTTAACCTAGAAGAACGAAATTTGGTGAGCCAAGTTGGATTGGTCGGCAGATCATTAAGTGGAAGTATCATCAAGATTGGGTGAAAAAATGTTTGCTGAGATTTCCGGAAACTCGTAGTTTTTTCGAAGCTTGGCAACCCTTTTAATGAAAGTGATTCTAGTCATTCTCTGCTTGGGGCTACTTTAATAGGACACAAACCATAGCGATAGAACTTGGAACTACATTATTGTGTCAAGTTTCAAAGAGCTAGCCTAAACCGTGTTTGATTTAGAGTTCCAAATACATGTATCCATATAGGAGAAAACAGAGTGAAACCTAAACATGAAAACGGTTACTGCAAAGGAACGGTTTAACCTAGAAGAACGAAATTTGGTGAGCCAAGTGGGATTGGTCGGCTGATCATTCAATGGAGGTATCATCAAGATTGGGTGAAAAAATGTTTGCTGAGATTTCCGGAAACTCGTAGTTTTTTGGAAGCTTGGCAACCCCTTTCAATGAAAGTGATTCTCGTCAGTCTCTGCTTGGGGCTACTTCAATAGGACACAAACCATAGCGATAGAACTTGGAACTACATTATTGTGCCAAGTTTCAAAGAGCTAGCCCAAACCGTGTTTGATTTAGAGTTCCAACTACATGTATCCATATAGGAGAAAACAGAGTGAAACCTAAACATGAAAACGGTTACTGCAAAGGAAGGGTTTAACCTAGAAGAACGAAATTTGGTGAGCCAAGTGGGATTGATCGGCAGATCATTAAATGGAAGTATCATCAAGATTGGGTAAAAAAATGTTTGCTGAGATTTCCGGAAACTCGTAGTTTTTTTGAAGCTTGGCAACCCCGTTCAATGAAAGTGATTCTAGTCAGTCTCTGCTTGGGGCTATGTCAATAGGACACAAATCATAGCGATAGAACTTGGAACTACATTATTGTGCCAAGTTTCAAAGAGCTACCCAAACCGTGTTTGATTTAGAGTTCCAAATACATGTATCCATATAGGAGATAACAGAGTGAAACCTAAACATGAAAACGGTTACTGAAAAGGAACGGTTTAACCTAGAAGAACGAAATTTGGTGAGCCAAGTTGGATTGGTCGGCAGATCATTAAGTGGAAGTATCATCACGATTGGGTGAAAAAATGTTTGCTGAGATTTCCGGAAACTCGTAGTTTTTTCAAAGCTTGGCAACCCTTTTAATGAAAGTGATTCTAGTCATTCTCTGCTGGGGGCTACTTTAAAAGGACACAAACCATAGCGATAGAACTTGGAACTACATTATTGTGTCAAGTTTCAAAGAGCTAGCCTAAACCGTGTTTGATTTAGAGTTCCAAATACATGTATCCATATAGGAGAAAACAGAGTGAAACCTAAACATGAAAACGGTTACTGCAAAGGAACGGTTTAACCTAGAAGAACGAAATTTGGTGAGCCAAGTGGGATTGGTCGGCTGATCATTCAATGGAGGTATCATCAAGATTGGGTGAAAAAATGTTTGCTGAGATTTCCGGAAACTCGTAGTTTTTTGGAAGCTTGGCAACCCCTTTCAATGAAAGTGATTCTCGTCAGTCTCTGCTTGGGGCTACTTCAATAGGACACAAACCATAGTGATAGAACTTGGAACTACATTATTGTGCCAAGTTTCAAAGAGCTAGCGCAAACCGTGTTTGATTTAGAGTTCCAACTACATGTATCCATATAGGAGAAAACAGAGTGAAACCTAAACATGAAAACGGTTACTGCAAAGGAAGGGTTTAACCTAGAAGAACGAAATTTGGTGAGCCAAGTGGGATTCGTGTACTGATGACTACCTGCAAGTATCATCAAGATTGGGGGAAAAAATGTTTGCTGAGATTTCCGGAAACTTGTAGTTTTTTGGAAGCTTGGCAACCCCTTTCAAAGATAGTGATTCTCGTCAGTCCCTGCTTGGGGTTACTTCAATAGGACACAAACCATAGCGATATATCTTGAAACTACATTATTGTGCCAAGTTTCAAAGAGCTAGCCCAAACCGTGTTTGATTTAGAGTTCCGACTACATGTATCCATATAGGAGAAAACATAGTGAAACCTAAACATGAAAATGGTTACTGCAAAGGAACGGTTTAACCTAGAAGAACGAAATTTGGTGAGCCAAGTGGGATTGGTCGTCAGATCATTAAATAGAAGTATCATCAAGATTGGGTGAAAAAATGATTGCTGAGATTTCCGGAAACTCGTAGTTTTTTGGAAGCTTGGCAACCCCTTTCAATGAAAGTGATTCTCGTCAGTCTCTGCTTGGGGCTACTTTAATAGGACACAAACCATAGCGATAGAACTTTGAACTACATTATTGTGCCAAGTTTCAAAGAGCTAGCACAAACCGTGTTTGATTTAGAGTTCCAACTACATGTATCCATATAGGAGAAAACAGAGTGAAACCTAAACATGAAAACGGTTACTGCAAAGGAACGGTTTAACCTAGAGGAACGAAATTTGGTGAGCCAAGTGTGATTGGTCGGCTGATCATTAAATGAAGGTATCATCAAGATTGGGTGAAAAAATGTTTGCTGAGATTTCCGGAAACTCGTAGTTTTTTGGAAGCTTGGCAACCCCTTTCAATGAAAGTGATTCTCGTCAGTCTCTGCTTGGGGCTACTTCAATAGGACACAAACCATAGCGATAGAACTTGGAACTACATTATTGTGCCAAGTTTCAAAGAGCTAGCACAAACCGTGTTTGATTTAGAGTTCCAACTACATGTATCCATATAGGAGAAAACAGAGTGAAACCTAAACATGAAAAAGGTTACTGCAAAGGAACGGTTTAACCTAGAAGAACGAAATTTGGTGAGCCAAGTGGGATTGTTCAGTAGATCATTAAATAGAAGTATCATCAAGATTGGGTGAAAAAAGGTTTGCTGAGATTTCTGGAAACTCGTAGTTTTTTGGAAGCTTGGCAACCCCTTTCAATGAAAGTGATTCTCGTCAGTCTCTGCTTGGGGCTACTTCAATAGGACACAAACCATAGCGATAGAACTTGGAACTACATTATTGTGCCAAGTTTCAAAGAGCTAGCCTAAACCGTGTTTGATTTAGAGTTCCAAATACATGTATCCATATAGGAGAAAACAGAGTGAAACCTAAACATGAAAACGGTTACTGCAAAGGAACGGTTTAACCTAGAAGAACGAAATTTGGTGAGCCAAGTGGGATTGGTCGGCTGATCATTCAATGGAGGTATCATCAAGATTGGGTGAAAAAATGTTTGCTGAGATTTCCGGAAACTCGTAGTTTTTTGGAAGCTTGGCAACCCCTTTCAATGAAAGTGATTCTCGTCAGTCTCTGCTTGGGGCTACTTCAATAGGACACAAACCATAGTGATAGAACTTGGAACTACATTATTGTGCCAAGTTTCAAAGAGCTAGCGCAAACCGTGTTTGATTTAGAGTTCCAACTACATGTATCCATATAGGAGAAAACAGAGTGAAACCTAAACATGAAAACGGTTACTGCAAAGGAAGGGTTTAACCTAGAAGAACGAAATTTGGTGAGCCAAGTGGGATTCGTGTACTGATGACTACCTGCAAGTATGATCAAGATTGGGTGAAAAAATGTTTGCTGAGATTTCCGGAAACTTGTAGTTTTTTGGAAGCTTGGCAACCCCTTTCAATGAAAGTGATTCTCGTCAGTCTCTGCTTGGGGCTACTTCAATAGGACACAAACCATAGCGATATATCTTGAAACTACATTATTGTGCCAAGTTTCAAAGAGCTAGCACAAACCGTGTTTGATTTAGAGTTCCGACTACATGTATCCATATAGGAGAAAACAGAGTGAAACCTAAACATGAAAATCGTTACTGCAAAGGAACGGTTTAACCTAGAAGAACGAAATTTGGTGAGCCAAGTGGGATTGGTCGGCAGATCATTAAATGGAAGTATCATCAAGATTGGGTGAAAAAATGTTTGCTGAGATTTCCGGAAACTCGTAGTTTTTTGGAAGCTTGGCAACCCCTTTCAATGAAAGTGATTCTCCTCAGTGTCTGCTTGGGGCTACTTCAATAGGACACAAACCATAGCGATAGAACTTGGAACTACATTATTGTGCCAAGTTTCAAAGAGCTAGCACAAACCGTGTTTCATTTAGAGTTCCAACTACATGTATCCATATAGGAGAAAACAGAGTGAAACCTAAACATGAAAACGGTTACTGCAAAGGAACGGTTTAACCTAGAGGAACGAAATTTGGTGAGCCAAGTGTGATTGGTCGGCTGATCATTAAATGTAGGTATCATCAAGATTGGGTGAAAAAATGTTTGCTGAGATTTCCGGAAACTCGTAGTTTTTTGGAAGCTTGGCAACCCCTTTCAATGAAAGTGATTCTCGTCAGTCTCTGCTTGGGGCTACTTCAATAGGACACAAACCATAGCGATAGAACTTGGAACTACATTATTGTGCCAAGTTTCAAAGAGCTAGCCCAAACCGTGTTTGATTTAGAGTTCCAACTACATGTATCCATATATGAGAAAACAGAGTGAAACCTAAACATGAAAACGGTTACTGCAAAGGAACGGTTTAACCAAGAGGAAAGAAATTTGGTGAGCCAAGTGTGATTGGTCAGTAGATCATTAAATGGAAGTATCATCAAGATTGTTGAAAAAAGGTTTGCTGAGATTTCCGGAAACTCGTAGTTTTTTGGAAGCTTGGCAACCCCTTTCATTGAAAGTGATTCTCGTCAGTCTCTGCTTGGGGCTACTTCAATAGGACACAAACCATAGCGATAGAACTTGGAACTACATTATTGTGCCAAGTTTCAAAGAGCTAGCCCAAACCGTGTTTGATTTAGAGTTCCAACTACATGTATCCATATAGGAGAAAACAGAGTGAAACCTAAACATGAAAACGGTTACTGGAAAGGAACGGTTTAACCTAGAAGAACTAAATTTGGTGAGCCAAGTTGGATTGGTCGGCAGATCATTAAGTGGAAGTATCATCAAGATTGGGTGAAAAAATGTTTGCTGAGATTTCCGGAAACTCGTAGTTTTTTCGAAGCTTGGCAACCCTTTTAATGAAAGTGATTCTAGTCAGTCTCTGCTTGGGGCTACTTCAATAGGACACAAATCATAGCGATAGAACTTGGAACTACATTATTGTGCCAAGTTTCAAGGAGCTAGCACAAACCGTGTTTGATTTAGAGTTCCAAATACATGTATCCATATAGGAGATAACAGAGTGAAACCTAAACATGAAAACGGTTACTGAAAAGGAACGGTTTAACCTAGAAGAACTAAACTTGGTGAGCCAAGTTGGATTGGTCGGCAGATCATTAAGTGGAAGTATCATCAAGATTGGGTGAAAAAATGTTTGCTGAGATTTCCGGAAACTCGTAGTTTTTTCGAAGCTTGGCAACCCTTTTAATGAAAGTGATTCTAGTCATTCTCTGCTGGGGGCTACTTTAATAGGACACAAACCATAGCGATAGAACTTGGAACTACATTATTGTGTCAAGTTTCAAAGAGCTAGCCTAAACCGTGTTTGATTTAGAGTTCCAAATACATGTATCCATATAGGAGAAAACAGAGTGAAACCTAAACATGAAAACGGTTACTGCAAAGGAACGGTTTAACCTAGAAGAACGAAATTTGGTGAGCCAAGTGGGATTGGTCGGCTGATCATTCAATGGAAGTATCATCAAGATTGGGTGAAAAAAGGTTTGCTGAGATTTCCGGAAACTCGTAGTTTTTTGGAAGCTTGGCAACCCCTTTCAATGAAAGTGATTCTCGTCAGTCTCTGCTTGGGGCTACTTCAATAGGACACAAACCATAGCGATAGAACTTGGAACTACATTATTGTGCCAAGTTTCAAAGAGCTAGCACAAACCGTGTTTGATTTAGAGTTCCAACTACATGTATCCATATAGGAGAAAACAGAGTGAAACCTAAACATGAAAACGGTTACTGGAAAGGAACGGTTTAACCTAGAAGAACGAAATTTGGTGAGCCAAGTGGGATTGATCGGCAGATCATTAAATGGAAGTATCATCAAGATTGGGTAAAAAAATGTTTGCTGAGATTTCCGGAAACTCGTAGTTTTTTCGAAGCTTGGCAACCCCGTTCAATGAAAGTGATTCTAGTCAGTCTCTGCTTGGGGCTACGTCAATAGGACACAAATCATAGCGATAGAACTTGGAACGACATTATTGTGCCAAGTTTCAAAGAGCTAGCCCACACCGTGTTTGATTTAGAGTTCCAAATACATGTATCCATATAGGAGATAACAGAGTGAAACCTAAACATGAAAACGGTTACTGAAAAGGAATGGTTTAACCTAGAAGAACGAAATTTGGTGAGCCAAGTTGGATTGGTCGGCAGATCATTAAGTGGAAGTATCATCAAGATTGGGTGAAAAAATGTTTGCTGAGATTTCCGGAAACTCGTAGTTTTTTCGAAGCTTGGCAACCCTTTTAATGAAAGTGATTCTAGTCATTCTCTGCTTGGGGCTACTTCAATAGGACACAAACCATAGCGATAGAACTTGGAACTACATTATTGTGTCAAGTTTCAAAGAGCTAGCCTAAACCGTGTTTGATTTAGAGTTCCAAATACATGTATCCATATAGGAGAAAACAGAGTGAAACCTAAACATGAAAACGGTTACTGCAAAGGAACGGTTTAACCTAGAAGAACTAAATTTGGTGAGCCAAGTGGGATTGGTCAGCAGATCATTAAATGGAAGTATCATCAAGATTGGGTGAAAAAAGGTTTGCTGAGATTTCTGGAAACTCGTAGTTTTTTGGAAGCTTGGCAACCCCTTTCAATGAAAGAGATTCTCGTCAGTCTCTGCTTGGGGCTAGTTCAATAGGACACAAACCATAGCGATAGAACTTGGAACTACATTATTGTGCCACGTTTCAAAGAGCTAGCACAAACCGTGTTTGATTTAGAGTTCCAACTACATGTATCCATATAGGAGAAAACAGAGTGAAACCTAAACATGAAAACGGTTACTGCAAAGTAACGGTTTAACCTAGAAGAACGAAATTTGTTGAGCCAAGTGGGGTTCGTGTACTGATGGCTACCTGCAAGTATCATCAAGATTGGGTGAAAAAATGTTTGCTGAGATTTCCGGAAACTTGTAGTTTTTTGGAAGCTTGGCAACCCCTTTCAATGAAAGTGATTCTCGTCAGTCTCTGCTTGGGGCTACTTCAATAGGACACAAACCATAGCGATAGAACTTGGAACTACATTATTGTGCCAAGTTTCAAAGAGCTAGCCCAAACCGTGTTTGATTTAGAGTTCCAAATACATTTATCCATATTGGAGAAAACAGAGTGAAACCTAAACATGAAAACGGTTACTGCAAAGGACGGTTTAACCTAGAAGAACGAAATTTGGTGAGCCAAGTGTGATTGGTCGGCTGATCATTAAATGTAGGTATCATCAAGATTGGGTGAAAAAATGTTTGCTGAGATTTCCGGAAACTCGTAGTTTTTTGGAAGCTTGGCAACCCCTTTCAATGAAAGTGATTCTCGTCAGTCTCTGCTTGGGGCTACTTCAATAGGACACAAACCATAGCGATAGAACTTGGAACTACATTATTGTGCCAAGTTTCAAAGAGCTAGCACAAACCGTGTTTGATTTAGAGTTCCAAGTACATGTATCCATATAGGAGAAAACAGAGTGAAACCTAAACATGAAAACGGTTACTGCAAAGGAACGGTTTAACCAAGAAGAACGAAATTTGGTGAGCCAAGTGTGATTGGTCGGCTGATCATTATATGTAGGTATCATCAAGATTGGGTGAAATAATGTTTGCTGAGATTTCCGGAAACTCGTAGTTTTTTGGAAGCTTGGCAACCCCTTTCAATGAAAGTGATTCTCGTCAGTCTGTGCTTGGGGCTAATTCAATAGGACACAAACCATAGCAATAGAACATGGAACTGCATTCTTCTGCCAAGTTTAAAAGAGCTAGCACAAACCGTGTTTGATTTAGAGTTCCAACAATATGTATCCATATAGGAGAAAACAGAGTGAAACCTAAACATGAAAACGGTTACTGCAAAGGAACGGTTTAACCTAGAAGAACGAAATTTGGTGAGCAAAGTGGGATTGGTCGGCAGATCATTAAATGGGAGTATCATCAAGATTGGGTGAAAAAATGTTTGCTGAGATTTCCGGAAACTCGTAGTTTTTTCGAATCTTGGCAACCCCTTTCAATGAAAGTGATTCTCGTCAGTCTCTGCTTGGGGCTACTTCAATAGGACACAAACCATAGCGATAGAACTTGGAACTACAATATTTTTCCAGGTTTCAAAGAGCTAGCCCAAACCGTGTTTGATTTAGAGTTCCAACTACATGTATCCATATAGGAGAAAACAGAGTGAAACCTAAACATGAAAATGGTTACTGCGAAGGAACGGTTTAACCTAGAAGAACGAAATTTGGTGAGCCAAGTGGGATTGGTCAGCAGATCATTAAATGGAAGTATCATCAAGATTGGGTGAAAAAAGGTTTGCTAAGATTTCTGGAAACTCGTAGTTTTTTGGAAGCTTGGCAACCCCTTTCAATGAAAGTGATTCTCGTCAGTCTCTGCTTGGGGCTACTTCAATAGGACACAAACCATAGCGATAGAACTTGGAACTACATTATTGTGCCAAGTTTCAAAGAGCTAGCACAAACCGTGTTTGATTTAGAGTTCCAACTACATGTATCCATATATGAGAAAACAGAGTGAAACCTAAACATGAAAACGGTTACTGCAAAGGAACGGTTTAACCTAGAAGAACGAAATTTGGTGAGCCAAGTGGGATTCGTGTACTGATGACTACCTGCAAGTATCATCAAGATTCGGTGAAAAAATGTTTGCTGAGATTTCCGGAAACTTGTAGTTTTTTGGAAGCTTGGCAACCCCTTTCAATGAAAGTGATTCTAGTCAGTCTCTGCTTGGGGCTACTTCAATAGGACACAAACCATAGCGATAGAACTTGGAACTACATTATTGTGCCAAGTTTCAAATACCTAGCCCAAACCGTGTTTGATTTAGAGTTCCAAATACATTTATCCATATTGGAGAAAACAGAGTGAAACCTAAACATGAAAACGGTTACTGCAAAGGAACTGTTTAACCTAGAAGAACGAAATTTGGTGAGCCAAGTGGGATTCGTGTACTGATGACTACCTGCAAGTATCATCATGATTGGGTGAAAAAATATTTGCTGAGATTTCCGGAAACTCGTAGTTTTTTGGAAGCTTGGCAAACCCTTTCAATGAATGTGATTCTCGTCAGTCTCTGCTTGGGGCTACTTCAATAGGACACAAACCATAGCGATATATCTTGAAACTACATTATTGTGCCAAGTTTCAAAGAGCTACCCCAAACCGTGTTTGATTTAGAGTTCCAACTACATGTATCCATATAGGAGAAAACAGAGTGAAACCTAAATATGAAAACGGTTACTGCAAAGGAACGGTTTAACCAAGAAGAACGAAATTTGGTGAGCCAAGTGTGATTGGTCGGCTGATCATTAAATGTAGGTATCATCAAGATTGGGTGAAAAAATGTTTGCTGAGATTTCCGGAAACTCGTAGTTTTTTGGAAGCTTGGCAACCCCTTTCAATGAAAGTGATTCTCGTCATTCTCTGCTGGGGGCTACTTTAATAGGACACAAACCATAGCGATAGAACTTGGAACTACATTATTGTGTCAAGTTTCAAAGAGCTAGCCTAAACCGTGTTTGATTTAGAGTTCCAAATACATGTATCCATATAGGAGAAAACAGAGTGAAACCTAAACATGAAAACGGTTACTGCAAAGGAACGGTTTAACCTAGAAGAACGAAATTTGGTGAGCCAAGTGGGATTGGTCGGCTGATCATTCAATGGAAGTATCATCAAGATTGGGTGAAAAAATGTTTGCTGAGATTTCCGGAAACTCGTAGTTTTTTGGAAGCTTGGCAACCCCTTTCAATGAAAGTGATTCTCGTCAGTCTCTGCTTGGGGCTACTTCAATAGGACACAAACCATAGCGATAGAACTTGGAACTACATTATTGTGCCAAGTTTCAAAGAGCTAGCACAAACCGTGTTTGATTTAGAGTTCCAACTACATGTATCCATATAGGAGAAAACAGAGTGAAACCTAAACATTAAAACGGTTACTGGAAAGGAACGGTTTAACCTAGAAGAACGAAATTTGGTGAGCCAAGTGGGATTGATCGGCAGATCATTAAATGGAAGTATCATCAAGATTGGGTAAAAAAATGTTTGCTGAGATTTCCGGAAACTCGTAGTTTTTTCGAAGCTTGGCAACCCCGTTCAATGAAAGTGATTCTAGTCAGTCTCTGCTTGGGGCTACGTCAATAGGACACAAATCATAGCGATAGAACTTGGAACGACATTATTGTGCCAAGTTTCAAAGAGCTAGCCCACACCGTGTTTGATTTAGAGTTCCAAATACATGTATCCATATAGGAGATAACAGAGTGAAACCTAAACATGAAAACGGTTACTGAAAAGGAATGGTTTAACCTAGAAGAACGAAATTTGGTGAGCCAAGTTGGATTGGTCGGCAGATCATTAAGTGGAAGTATCATCAAGATTGGGTGAAAAAATGTTTGCTGAGATTTCCGGAAACTCGTAGTTTTTTCGAAGCTTGGCAACCCTTTTAATGAAAGTGATTCTAGTCATTCTCTGCTTGGGGCTACTTCAATAGGACACAAACCATAGCGATAGAACTTGGAACTACATTATTGTGTCAAGTTTCAAAGAGCTAGCCTAAACCGTGTTTGATTTAGAGTTCCAAATACATGTATCCATATAGGAGAAAACAGAGTGAAACCTAAACATGAAAAAGGTTACTGCAAAGGAACGGTTTTAACCTAGAAGAACTAAATTTGGTGAGCCAAGTGGGATTGGTCAGCAGATCATTAAATGGAAGTATCATCAAGATTGGGTGAAAAAAGGTTTGCTGAGATTTCTGGAAACTCGTAGTTTTTGGAAGCTTGGCAACCCCTTTCAATGAAAGTGATTCTCGTCAGTCTCTGCTTGGGGCTACTTCAATAGGACACAAACCATAGCGATAGAACTTGGAACTACATTATTGTGCCACGTTTCAAAGAGCTAGCACAAACCGTGTTTGATTTAGAGTTCCAACTACATGTATCCATATAGGAGAAAACAGAGTGAAACCTAAACATGAAAACGGTTACTGCAAAGGAACGGTTTAACCTAGAAGAACGAATTTGTTGAGCCAAGTGGGGTTCGTGTACTGATGGCTACCTGCAAGTATCATCAAGATTGGTTGAAAAAATGTTTGCTGAGATTTCCGGAAACTTGTAGTTTTTTGGAAGCTTGGCAACCCCTTTCAATGAAAGTGATTCTTGTCAGTCTCTGCTTGGGGCTACTTCAATAGGACACAAACCATAGCGATAGAACTTGGAACTACATTATTGTGCCAAGTTTCAAAGAGCTAGCCCAAACCGTGTTTGATTTAGAGTTCCAAATACATTTATCCATATTGGAGAAAACAGAGTGAAACCTAAACATGAAAACGGTTACTGCAAAGGACGGTTTAACCTAGAAGAACGAAATTTGGTGAGCCAAGTGTGATTGGTCGGCTGATCATTAAATGTAGGTATCATCAAGATTGGGTGAAAAAATGTTTGCTGAGATTTCCGGAAACTCGTAGTTTTTTGGAAGCTTGGCAACCCCTTTCAATGAAAGTGATTCTCGTCAGTCTTGGGGCTACTTCAATAGGACACAAACCATAGCGATAGAACTTGGAACTACATTATTGTGCCAAGTTTCAAAGAGCTAGCACAAACCGTGTTTGATTTAGAGTTCCAAGTACATGTATCCATATAGGAGAAAACAGAGTGAAACCTAAACATGAAAACGGTTACTGCAAAGGAACGGTTTAACCAAGAAGAACGAAATTTGGTGAGCCAAGTGTGATTGGTCGGCTGATCATTATATGTAGGTATCATCAAGATTGGGTGAAATAATGTTTGCTGAGATTTCCGGAAACTCGTAGTTTTTTGGAAGCTTGGCAACCCCTTTCAATGAAAGTGATTCTCGTCAGTCTGTGCTTGGGGCTAATTCAATAGGACACAAACCATAGCGATAGAACTTGGAACTACATTATTGTGCCAAGTTTCAAAGAGCTAGCACAAACCGTGTTTGATTTAGAGTTCCAACTACATGTATCCATATAGGAGAAAACAGAGTGAAACCTAAACATGAAAACGGTTACTGCAAAGGAACGGTTTAACCTAGAAGAACGAAATTTGGTGAGCCAAGTGGGATTCGTGTACTGATGACTACCTGCAAGTATCATCAAGATTCGGTGAAAAAATGTTTGCTGAGATTTCCGGAAACTTGTAGTTTTTTGGAAGCTTGGCAACCCCTTTCAATGAAAGTGATTCTAGTCAGTCTCTGCTTGGGGCTACTTCAATAGGACACAAACCATAGCGATAGAACTTGGAACTACATTATTGTGCCAAGTTTCAAATACCTAGCCCAAACCGTGTTTGATTTAGAGTTCCAAATACATTTATCCATATTGGAGAAAACAGAGTGAAACCTAAACATGAAAACGGTTACTGCAAAGGAACTGTTTAACCTAGAAGAACGAAATTTGGTGAGCCAAGTGGGATTCGTGTACTGATGACTACCTGCAAGTATCATCATGATTGGGTGAAAAAATGTTTGCTGAGATTTCCGGAAACTCGTAGTTTTTTGGAAGCTTGGCAAACCCTTTCAATGAATGTGATTCTCGTCAGTCTCTGCTTGGGGCTACTTCAATAGGACACAAACCATAGCGATATATCTTGAAACTACATTATTGTGCCAAGTTTCAAAGAGCTACCCCAAACCGTGTTTGATTTAGAGTTCCAACTACATGTATCCATATAGGAGAAAACAGAGTGAAACCTAAACATGAAAACAGTTACTGCAAAGGAACGGTTTAACCAAGAAGAACGAAATTTGGTGAGCCAAGTGTGATTGGTCGGCTGATCATTAAATGTAGGTATCATCAAGATTGGGTGAAAAAATGTTTGCTGAGATTTCCGGAAACTCGTAGTTTTTTGGAAGCTTGGCAACCCCTTTCAATGAAAGTGATTCTCGTCAGTCTCTGCTTGGGGCTACTTCAATAGGACACAAACCATAGCGATAGAACTTGGAACTACATTATTGTGCCAAGTTTCAAAGAGCTAGCACAAACCGTGTTTGATTTAGAGTTCCAACTACATGTATCCATATAGGAGAAAACAGAGTGAAACCTAAACATGAAAACGGTTACTGGAAAGGAACGGTTTAACCTAGAAGAACGAAATTTGGTGAGCCAAGTGGGATTGATCGGCAGATCATTAAATGGAAGTATCATCAAGTTTGTGTGAGAAAATGTTTGCTGAGATTTCCGGAAACTAGTAGTTTTTTGGAAGCTTGGCAACCCCTTTCAATGAAAGTGATTCTAGTCAGTCTCTGCTTGGGGCTACGTCAATAGGACACAAATCATAGCGATAGAACTTGGAACTACATTATTGTGCCAAGTTTCAAAGAGCTAGCCCACACCGTGTTTGATTTAGAGTTCCAAATACATGTATCCATATAGGAGATAACAGAGTGAAACCTAAACATGAAAACGGTTACTGAAAAGGAATGGTTTAACCTAGAAGAACGAAATTTGGTGAGCCAAGTGGGATTGGTCGGCAGATCATTAAATGGGAGTATCATCAAGATTGGGTGAAAAAATGTTTGCTGAGATTTCCGGAAACTCGTAGTTTTTTCGAAGCTTGGCAACCCCTTTCAATGAAAGTGATTCTCGTCAGTCTCTGCTTGGGGCTACTTCAATAGGACACAAACCATAGCGATAGAACTTGGAACTACAATATTTTTCCAGGTTTCAAAGAGCTAGCCCAAACCGTGTTTGATTTAGAGTTCCAACTACATGTATCCATATAGGAGAAAACAGAGTGAAACCTAAACATGAAAATGGTTACTGCAAATGAACGGTTTAACCTAGAAGAACGAAATTTGGTGAGCCAAGTGGGATTGGTCGGCAGATCATTAAATGGAAGTATCATCAAGATTGGGTGAAAAAATGTTTGCTGAGATTTCCGGAAACTCGTAGTTTTTTGGAAGCTTGGCAACCCCTTTCAATGAAAGTGATTCTCGTCAGTCTCTGCTTGGGGCTACTTCAATAGGACACAAACCATAGCGATAGAACTTGGAACTACATTATTGTGCCAAGGTTCAAAGAGCTAGCCCAAACCGTGTTTGATTTAGAGTTCCGACTACATGTATTCATATAGGAGAAAACAGAGTGAAACCTAAACATGAAAACGGTTACTGCAAAGGAACTGTTTAACCTAGAAGAACGAAATTTGGTGAGCCAAGTGGGATTCGTGTACTGATGACTACCTGCAAGTATCATCAAGATTGGGTGAAAAATTGTTTGCTGAGATTTCCGGAAACTTGTAGTTTTTTGGAAGCTTGGCAACCCCTTTCAATGAAAGTGATTCTCGTCAGTCTCTGCTTGGGGCTACTTCAATATTACACAAACCACAGCGTTATATCTTGAAACTACATTATTGTGCCAAGTTTCAAAGAGCTAGCACAAACCCTGCTTGATTTAGAGTTACGACTACATGTATCCATATAGGAGAAAACAGAGTGAAACCTAAACATGAAAACGGTTACTGCAAAGGAACGGTTTAACCTAGAAGAACGAAATTTGGTGAGCCAAGTGGGATTCGTGTACTGATCATTACCTGCAAGTATCATCAAGATTGGGTGAAAAAATGTTTGCTGAGATTTCCGGAAACTCGTAGTTTTTTGGAAGCTTGGCAACCCCTTTCAATGAAAGTGATTCTCGTCAGTCTCTGCTTGGGGCTACTTCAATAGGACACAAACCATAGCGATAGAACTTGGAACTACATTATTGTGCCGAGTTTCAAAGAGCTAGCACAAACCGTGTTTGATTTAGAGTTCCAAATACATGTATCCATATAGGAGAAAACAGAGTGAAACCTAAACATGAAAACGGTTACTGCAAAGGAACGGTTTAACCAAGAAGAACGAAATTTGGTCAGCCAAGTGTGATTGGTCGGCTGATCATTAAATGTAGGTATCATCAAGATTGGGTGAAAAAATGTTTGCTGAGATTTCCGGAAACTCGTAGTTTTTTGGAAGCTTGGCAACCCCTTTCAATGAAAGTGATTCTCGTCAGTCTCTGCTTGGGGCTAATTCAATAGGACACAAACCATAGCAATAGAACATGGAACTACATTCTTCTGCCAAGTTTAAAAGAGCTAGCACAAACCGTGTTTGATTTAGAGTTCCAACTAAATGTATCCATATAGGAGAAAACAGAGTGAAACCTAAACATGAAAACGGTAACTGGAAAGGAACGGTTTAACCTAGAAGAACGAAATTTGGTGAGCAAAGTGGGATTGGTCGGCAGATCATTAAATGGAAGTATCATCAAGATTGGGTGAAAAAATGTTTGCTGAGATTTCCGGAAACTCGTAGTTTTTTGGAAGCTTGGCAACCCCTTTCAATGAAAGTGATTCTCGTCAGTCTCTGCTTGGGGCTACTTCAATAGGACACAAACCATAGCGATAGAACTTGGAACTACAATATTTTTCCAGGTTTCAAAGAGCTAGCCCAAACCGTGTTTGATTTAGAGTTCCAACTACATGTATCCATATAGGAGAAAACAGAGTGAAAACTAAACATGAAAATGGTTACTGCAAAGGAAGGGTTTAACCTAGAAGAACGAAATTTGGTGAGCCAAGTGGGATTGGTCAGCAGATCATTAAATGGAAGTATCATCAAGATTGGGTGAAAAAAGGTTTGCTAAGATTTCTGGAAACTAGTAGTTTTTTGGAAGCTTGGCAACCCCTTTCAATGAAAGTGATTCTCGTCAGTCTCTGCTTGGGGCTACTTCAATAGGACACAAACCATAGCGATAGAACTTGGAACTACATTATTGTGCCAAGTTTCAAAGAGCTAGCACAAACCGTGTTTGATTTAGAGTTCCAACTACATGTATCCATATAGGAGAAAACAGAGTGAAACCTAAACATGAAAACGGTTACTGCAAAGGAACGGTTTAACCTAGAAGAACGAAATTTGGTGAGCCAAGTGGGATTCGTGTACTGATGACTACCTGCAAGTATCATCAAGATTCGGTGAAAAAATGTTTGCTGAGATTTCCGGAAACTTGTAGTTTTTTGGAAGCTTGGCAACCCCTTTCAATGAAAGTGATTCTAGTCAGTCTCTGCTTGGGGCTACTTCAATAGGACACAAACCATAGCGATAGAACGTGGAACTATATTATTGTGCCAAGTTTCAAAGAGCTAGCACAAACCGTGTTTGATTTAGAGTTCCAAATACATTTATCCATATTGGAGAAAACAGAGTGAAACCTAAACATGAAAACGGTTACTGCAAAGGTACGGTTTAACCTAGAAGAACGAAATTTGGTGCGCCAAGTGTGATTGGTCAGCTGATCATTAAATGTAGGTATCGTTAAGATTGGGTGAAAAAATGTTTGCTGAGATTTCCGGAAACTCGTAGTTTTTTGGAAGCTTGGCAACCCCTTTCAATGAAAGTGATTCTCGTCAGTCTCTGCTTGGGGCTACTTCAATAGGACACAAACCATAGCGATAGCACTTGGAACTACATTATAGTGCCAAGTTTCAAAGAGCTAGCCCAAACCGTGTTTGATTTAGAGTTCCAACTACATGTATCCATATAGGGAAAACAGAGTGAAACCTAAACATGAAAACGGTTACTGCAAAGGAACGGTTTAACCTAGAAGAATGAAATTTGGTGAGCCAAGTGGGATTGATCGGCAGATTATTAAATGGAAGTATCATCAAGATTGGGTAAAAAAATGTTTGCTGAGATTTCCGGAAACTCGTAGTTTTTTCGAAGCTTGGCAACCCCTTTCAATGAAAGTGATTCTCGTCAGTCTCTGCTTGGGGCTACGTCAATAGGACACATATCATAGCGATAGAACTTGGAACTACATCATTGTGCCAAGTTTCAAAGAGGTAGCCCAAACCGTGTTTGATTTAGAGTTCCAAATACATGTATCCATATAGGAGATAACAGAGTGAAACCTAAACATGAAAACGATTACTGAAAAGGAACGGTTTAACCTAGAAGAACGAAATTTGGTGAGCCAAGTTGGATTGGTCGGCAGATCATTAAGTGGAAGTATCATCAAGATTGGGTGAAAAAATGTTTGCTGAGATTTCCGGAAACTCGTAGTTTTTTCGAAGCTTGGCAACCCTTTTAATGAAAGTGATTCTAGTCATTCTCTGCTGGGGGCTACTTTAATAGGACACAAACCGTAGCGATAGAACTTGGAACTACATTATTGTGTCAAGTTTCAAAGAGCTAGCCTAAACCGTGTTTGATTTAGAGTTCCAAATACATGTATCCATATAGGAGAAAACACAGTGAAACCTAAACATGAAAACGGTTACTGCAAACGAAGGGTTTAACCTAGAAGAACGAAATTTGGTGAGCCAAGTGGGATTCGTGTACTGATGACTACCTGCAAGTATCATCAAGATTGGGTGAAAAAATGTTTGCTGAGATTTCCGGAAACTCGTAGTTTTTTGGAAGCTTGGCAACCCCTTTCAATGAAAGTGATTCTAGTCAGTCTCTGCTTGGGCCTCTTCAATAGGGCACAAACCATAGCGATATATCTTGAAACTACATTATTGTACCAAGTTTCAAAGAGCTAGCCCAAACCGTGTTTGATTTAGAGTTCCGACTACCTATATCCATATAGGAGAAAACAGAGTGAAACCTAAACATGAAAACGGTTACTGCAAAGGAACGGTTTAACCTAGAAGAACGAAATTTGGTGAGCCAAGTGGGATTCATGTACTGATCATTACCTGCAAGTATCATCAAGATTGTGTGAAAAAATGTTTGCTGAGATTTCCGGAAACTAGTAGTTTTTTCGAAGCTTGGCAACCCCTTTCAATGAAAGTGATTCTAGTCAGTCTCTGCTTGGGGCTACTTCAATAGGACACAAACCATAGCGATAGAACTTGGAACTACATTATTGTGCCAAGTTTCAAAGAGCTAGCCCAAACCGTGTTTGATTTAGAGTTCCAAATACATTTATCCATTTTGGAGAAAACAGAGTGAAACCTAAACATGAAAACGGTTACTGCAAAGGAACGGTTTAACCTAGAAGAACGAAATTTGGTGAGCCAAGTGTGATTGGTCGGCTGATCATTAAATGTAGGTATCATCAAGATTGGGTGAAAAAATGTTTGCTGAGTTTTCCGGAAACTCGTAGTTTTTTGGAAGCTTGGCAACCCCTTTCAATGAAAGTGATTCTCGTCAGTCTCTGCTTGGGGCTACTTCAATAGGACACAAACCATAGCGATAGAACTTGGAACTACATTATTGTGCCAAGTTTCAAAGAGCTAGCCCAAACCGTGTTTGATTTAGAGTTCCAACTACATGTATCCATATAGGAGAAAACAGAGTGAAACCTAAACATGAAAACGGTTACTGCAAAGGAACTGTTTAACCAAGAAGAACGAAATTTGGTGAGCCAAGTGTGATTGGTCGGCTGATCATTAAATGTAGGTATCATCAAGATTGGGTGAAAAAATGTTTGCTGAGATTTCCGGAAACTCGTAGTTTTTTCGAAGCTTGGCAACCCCGTTTAATGAAAGTGATACTAGTCAGTCTCTGCTTGGGGCTACGTCAATAGGACACATATCATAGCGATAGAACTTGGAACTACATCATTGTGCCAAGTTTCAAAGAGCTAGCCCAAACCGTGTTTGATTTAGAGTTCCAAATACATGTATCCATATAGGAGATAACAGAGTGAAACCTAAACATGAAAACGGTTCCTGAAAAGGAACGGTTTAACCTAGAAGAATGAAATTTGGTGAGCAAGTTAGATTTGTCCGCAGATCATTAAGTGGAAGTATCATCAAGATTATGTGAAAAAATGTTTGCTGAGATTTCCGGAAACTCGTAGTTTTTTGGAAGCTTGGCAACCCCTTTCAATGAAAGTGATTCTCGTCAGTCTCTGCTTGGGGCTACTTCAATAGGACACAAACCATAGCGATAGAACTTGGAACTACATTATAGTGCCAAGTTTCAAAGAGCTAGCCCAAACCGTGTTTGATTTAGAGTTCCAACTACATGTATCCATATAGGAGAAAACAGAGTGAAACCTAAACATGAAAACGGTTACTGCAAAGGAACGGTTTAACCAAGAAGAACGAAATTTGGTGAGCCAAGTGTGATTGGTCGGCTGATCATTATATGTAGGTATCATCAAGATTGGCTGAAAAAATGTTTGCTGGGATTTCAGGAAACTCGTAGTTTTTTGGAAGCTTGGCAACCCCTTTCAATTAAAGTGATTCTCGTCAGTCTCTGCTTGGGGCTACTTCAATAGGACACAAACCATAGCGATAGAACTTGGAACTACATTATTGTGCCAAGTTTCAAAGAGCTAGCACAAACCGTGTTTGATTTAGAGTTCCAACTACATGTATCCATATAGGAGAAAACAGAGTGAAACCTAAACATGAAAACGGTTACTGCAAAGGAACGGTTTGACCTAGAAGAACGAAATTTGGTGAGCCATGTGGGATTGGTGTACTGATAATTACCTGCAAGTATCATCAAGATTGGCTGAAAAAATGTTTGCTGGGATTTCAGGAAACTCGTAGTTTTTTGGAAGCTTGGCAACCCCTTTCAATTAAAGTGATTCTCGTCAGTCTCTGCTTGGGGCTACTTCAATAGGACACAAACCATAGCGATAGAACTTGGAACTACATTATTGTGCCAAGTTTCAAATACCTAGCCCAAACCGTGTTTGATTTAGAGTTCCAAATACATTTATCCATATTGGAGAAAACAGAGTGAAACCTAAACATGAAAACGGTTACTGCAAAGGAACTGTTTAACCTAGAAGAACGAAATTTGGTGAGCCAAGTGGGATTCGTGTACTGATGACTACCTGCAAGTATCATCATGATTGGGTGAAAAAATATTTGCTGAGATTTCCGGAAACTCGTAGTTTTTTGGAAGCTTGGCAAACCCTTTCAATGAATGTGATTCTCGTCAGTCTCTGCTTGGGGCTACTTCAATAGGACACAAACCATAGCGATATATCTTGAAACTACATTATTGTGCCAAGTTTCAAAGAGCTACCCCAAACCGTGTTTGATTTAGAGTTCCAACTACATGTATCCATATAGGAGAAAACAGAGTGAAACCTAAACATGAAAACGGTTACTGCAAAGGAACGGTTTAACCAAGAAGAACGAAATTTGGTGAGCCAAGTGTGATTGGTCGGCTGATCATTAAATGTAGGTATCATCAAGATTGGGTGAAAAAATGTTTGCTGAGATTTCCGGAAACTCGTAGT
Source organism: Urocitellus parryii (assembly GCF_045843805.1). Lineage (NCBI taxonomy): Eukaryota > Metazoa > Chordata > Mammalia > Rodentia > Sciuridae > Urocitellus > Urocitellus parryii. The sequence goes on from NW_027553712.1 coordinate 20,723, forward strand.
TTTTTGGAAGCTTGGCAACCCCTTTCAATGAAAGTGATTCTCGTCATTCTCTGCTGGGGGCTACTTTAATAGGACACAAACCATAGCGATAGAACTTGGAACTACATTATTGTGTCAAGTTTCAAAAAGCTAGCCTAAACCGTGTTTGATTTAGAGTTCCAAATACATGTATCCATATAGGAGAAAACAGAGTGAAACCTAAACATGAAAACGGTTACTGCAAAGGAACGGTTTAACCTAGAAGAACGAAATTTGGTGAGCCAAGTGGGATTGGTCGGCTGATCATTCAATGGAAGTATCATCAAGATTGGGTGAAAAAAGGTTTGCTGAGATTTCCGGAAACTCGTAGTTTTTTGGAAGCTTGGCAACCCCTTTCAATGAAAGTGATTCTCGTCAGTCTCTGCTTGGGGCTACTTCAATAGGACACAAACCATAGCGATAGAACTTGGAACTACATTATTGTGCCAAGTTTCAAAGAGCTAGCACAAACCGTGTTTGATTTAGAGTTCCAACTACATGTATCCATATAGGAGAAAACAGAGTGAAACCTAAACATTAAAACGGTTACTGGAAAGGAACGGTTTAACCTAGAAGAACGAAATTTGGTGAGCCAAGTGGGATTGATCGGCAGATCATTAAATGGAAGTATCATCAAGATTGGGTAAAAAAATGTTTGCTGAGATTTCCGGAAACTCGTAGTTTTTTCGAAGCTTGGCAACCCCGTTCAATGAAAGTGATTCTAGTCAGTCTCTGCTTGGGGCTACGTCAATAGGACACAAATCATAGCGATAGAACTTGGAACGACATTATTGTGCCAAGTTTCAAAGAGCTAGCCCACACCGTGTTTGATTTAGAGTTCCAAATACATGTATCCATATAGGAGATAACAGAGTGAAACCTAAACATGAAAACGGTTACTGAAAAGGAATGGTTTAACCTAGAAGAACGAAATTTGGTGAGCCAAGTTGGATTGGTCGGCAGATCATTAAGTGGAAGTATCATCAAGATTGGGTGAAAAAATGTTTGCTGAGATTTCCGGAAACTCGTAGTTTTTTCGAAGCTTGGCAACCCTTTTAATGAAAGTGATTCTAGTCATTCTCTGCTTGGGGCTACTTCAATAGGACACAAACCATAGCGATAGAACTTGGAACTACATTATTGTGTCAAGTTTCAAAGAGCTAGCCTAAACCGTGTTTGATTTAGAGTTCCAAATACATGTATCCATATAGGAGAAAACAGAGTGAAACCTAAACATGAAAACGGTTACTGCAAAGGAACGGTTTAACCTAGAAGAACTAAATTTGGTGAGCCAAGTGGGATTGGTCAGCAGATCATTAAATGGAAGTATCATCAAGATTGGGTGAAAAAAGGTTTGCTGAGATTTCTGGAAACTCGTAGTTTTTTGGAAGCTTGGCAACCCCTTTCAATGAAAGTGATTCTCGTCAGTCTCTGCTTGGGGCTACTTCAATAGGACACAAACCATAGCGATAGAACTTGGAACTACATTATTGTGCCACGTTTCAAAGAGCTAGCACAAACCGTGTTTGATTTAGAGTTCCAACTACATGTATCCATATAGGAGAAAACAGAGTGAAACCTAAACATGAAAACGGTTACTGCAAAGTAACGGTTTAACCTAGAAGAACGAAATTTGTTGAGCCAAGTGGGGTTCGTGTACTGATGGCTACCTGCAAGTATCATCAAGATTGGGTGAAAAAATGTTTGCTGAGATTTCCGGAAACTTGTAGTTTTTTGGAAGCTTGGCAACCCCTTTCAATGAAAGTGATTCTCGTCAGTCTCTGCTTGGGGCTACTTCAAAAGGACACAAACCATAGCGATAGAACTTGGAACTACATTATTGTGCCAAGTTTCAAAGAGCTAGCCCAAACCGTGTTTGATTTAGAGTTCCAAATACATTTATCCATATTGGAGAAAACAGAGTGAAACCTAAACATGAAAAAGGTTACTGCAAAGGACGGTTTAACCTAGAAGAACGAAATTTGGTGAGCCAAGTGTGATTGGTCGGCTGATCATTATATGTAGGTATCATCAAGATTGGGTGAAATAATGTTTGCTGAGATTTCCGGAAACTCGTAGTTTTTTGGAAGCTTGGCAACCCCTTTCAATGAAAGTGATTCTCGTCAGTCTGTGCTTGGGGCTAATTCAATAGGACACAAACCATAGCAATAGAACATGGAACTGCATTCTTCTGCCAAGTTTAAAAGAGCTAGCACAAACCGTGTTTGATTTAGAGTTCCAACAATATGTATCCATATAGGAGAAAACAGAGTGAAACCTAAACATGAAAACGGTTACTGCAAAGGAACGGTTTAACCTAGAAGAACGAAATTTGGTGAGCAAAGTGGGATTGGTCGGCAGATCATTAAATGGGAGTATCATCAAGATTGGGTGAAAAAATGTTTGCTGAGATTTCCGGAAACTCGTAGTTTTTTCGAATCTTGGCAACCCCTTTCAATGAAAGTGATTCTCGTCAGTCTCTGCTTGGGGCTACTTCAATAGGACACAAACCATAGCGATAGAACTTGGAACTACAATATTTTTCCAGGTTTCAAAGAGCTAGCCCAAACCGTGTTTGATTTAGAGTTCCAACTACATGTATCCATATAGGAGAAAACAGAGTGAAACCTAAACATGAAAATGGTTACTGCGAAGGAACGGTTTAACCTAGAAGAACGAAATTTGGTGAGCCAAGTGGGATTGGTCAGCAGATCATTAAATGGAAGTATCATCAAGATTGGGTGAAAAAAGGTTTGCTAAGATTTCTGGAAACTCGTAGTTTTTTGGAAGCTTGGCAACCCCTTTCAATGAAAGTGATTCTCGTCAGTCTCTGCTTGGGGCTACTTCAATAGGACACAAACCATAGCGATAGAACTTGGAACTACATTATTGTGCCAAGTTTCAAAGAGCTAGCACAAACCGTGTTTGATTTAGAGTTCCCAACTACATGTATCCATATAGGAGAAAACAGAGTGAAACCTAAACATGAAAACGGTTACTGCAAAGGAACGGTTTAACCTAGAAGAACGAAATTTGGTGAGCCAAGTGGGATTCGTGTACTGATGACTACCTGCAAGTATCATCAAGATTCGGTGAAAAAATGATTGCTGAGATTTCAGGAAACTTGTAGTTTTTTGGAAGCTTGGCAACCCCTTTCAATGAAAGTGATTCTCGTCAGTCTCTGCTTGGGGCTACTTCAATAGGACACAAACCATAGCGATAGAACTTGGAACTACATTATTGTGCAAAGTTTCAAAGAGCTAGCACAAACCCTGTTTGATTTAGAGTTCCAAATACATGTATCCATACAGGAGATAACAGAGTGAAACCTAAACATGAAAACGGTTACTGCAAAGGAACGGTTTAACCTAGAAGAACGAAATTTGGTGAGCCAAGTGTGATTGGTCGGCTGATCATTAAATGCAGGTATTATCACGATTGGGTGAAAAAATGTTTGCTGAGATTTCCGGAAACTCGTAGTTTTTTGGAAGCTTGGCAACCCCTTTCAATGAAAGTGATTCTCGTCAGTCTCTGCTTGGGGCTACTTCAATAGGACACAAACCATAGCGATAGAACTTGGAACTACATTATTGTGCCAAGTTTCAAAGAGCTAGCCCAAACCGTGTTTGATTTAGAGTTCCAACTACATGTATCCATATAGGAGACAATAGAGTGAAACCTAAACATGAAAACGGTTACTGAAAAGGAACGGTTTAACCTAGAAGAACGAAATTTGGGGAGCCAAGTGGGATTCGTGTACTGATCATTACCTGCAATTATCATCAAGATTGGGTGAAAAAATGTTTGCTGAGATTTCCGGAAACTCGTAGTTTTTTGGAAGCTTGGCAACCCCTTTCAATGAAAGTGATTCTCGTCATTCTCTGCTGGGGGCTACTTTAATAGGACACAAACCATAGCGATAGAACTTGGAACTACATTATTGTGTCAAGTTTCAAAGAGCTAGCCTAAACCGTGTTTGATTTAGAGTTCCAACTACATGTATCCATATAGGAGAAAACAGAGTGAAACCTAAACATGAAAACGGTTACTGCAAAGGAACGGTTTAACCTAGAAGAACGAAATTTGGTGAGCCAAGTGGGATTGGTCGGCTGATCATTCAATGGAAGTATCATCAAGATTGGGTGAAAAAATGTTTGCTGAGATTTCCGGAAACTCGTAGTATTTTGGAAGCTTGGCAACCCCTTTCAATGAAAGTGATTCTCGTCAGTCTCTGCTTGGGGCTACTTCAATAGGACACAAACCATAGCGATAGAACTTGGAACTACATTATTGTGCCAAGTTTCAAAGAGCTAGCACAAACCGTGTTTGATTTAGAGTTCCAACTACATGTATCCATATAGGAGAAAACAGAGTGAAACCTAAACATTAAAACGGTTACTGGAAAGGAACGGTTTAACCTAGAAGAACGAAATTTGGTGAGCCAAGTGGGATTGATCGGCAGATCATTAAATGGAAGTATCATCAAGATTGGGTAAAAAAATGTTTGCTGAGATTTCCGGAAACTCGTAGTTTTTTCGAAGCATGGCAACCCCGTTCAATGAAAGTGATTCTAGTCAGTCTCTGCTTGGGGCTACGTCAATAGGACACAAATCATAGCGATAGAACTTGGAACGACATTATTGTGCCAAGTTTCAAAGAGCTAGCCCACACCGTGTTTGATTTAGAGTTCCAAATACATGTATCCATATAGGAGATAACAGAGTGAAAACCTAAACATGAAAACGGTTACTGAAAAGGAATGGTTTAACCTAGAAGAACGAAATTTGGTGAGCCAAGTTGGATTGGTCGGCAGATCATTAAGTGGAAGTATCATCAAGATTGGGTGAAAAAATGTTTGCTGAGATTTCCGGAAACTCGTAGTTTTTTCGAAGCTTGGCAACCCTTTTAATGAAAGTGATTCTAGTCATTCTCTGCTTGGGGCTACTTCAATAGGACACAAACCATAGCGATAGAACTTGGAACTACATTATTGTGTCAAGTTTCAAAGAGCTAGCCTAAACCGTGTTTGATTTAGAGTTCCAAATACATGTATCCATATAGGAGAAAACAGAGTGAAACCTAAACATGAAAAAGGTTACTGCAAAGGAACGGTTTAACCTAGAAGAACTAAATTTGGTGAGCCAAGTGGGATTGGTCAGCAGATCATTAAATGGAAGTATCATCAAGATTGGGTGAAAAAAGGTTTGCTGAGATTTCTGGAAACTCGTAGTTTTTTGGAAGCTTGGCAACCCCTTTCAATGAAAGTGATTCTCGTCAGTCTCTGCTTGGGGCTACTTCAATAGGACACAAACCATAGCGATAGAACTTGGAACTACATTATTGTGCCACGTTTCAAAGAGCTAGCACAAACCGTGTTTGATTTAGAGTTCCAACTACATGTATCCATATAGGAGAAAACAGAGTGAAACCTAAACATGAAAACGGTTACTGCAAAGGAACGGTTTAACCTAGAAGAACGAAATTTGTTGAGCCAAGTGGGGTTCGTGTACTGATGGCTACCTGCAAGTATCATCAAGATTGGTTGAAAAAATGTTTGCTGAGATTTCCGGAAACTTGTAGTTTTTTGGAAGCTTGGCAACCCCTTTCAATGAAAGTGATTCTTGTCAGTCTCTGCTTGGGGCTACTTCAATAGGACACAAACCATAGCGATAGAACTTGGAACTACATTATTGTGCCAAGTTTCAAAGAGCTAGCCCAAACCGTGTTTGATTTAGAGTTCCAAATACATTTATCCATATTGGAGAAAACAGAGTGAAACCTAAACATGAAAACGGTTACTGCAAAGGACGGTTTAACCTAGAAGAACGAAATTTGGTGAGCCAAGTGTGATTGGTCGGCTGATCATTAAATGTAGGTATCATCAAGATTGGGTGAAAAAATGTTTGCTGAGATTTCCGGAAACTCGTAGTTTTTTGGAAGCTTGGCAACCCCTTTCAATGAAAGTGATTCTCGTCAGTCTCTGCTTGGGGCTACTTCAATAGGACACAAACCATAGCGATAGAACTTGGAACTACATTATTGTGCCAAGTTTCAAAGAGCTAGCACAAACCGTGTTTGATTTAGAGTTCCAAGTACATGTATCCATATAGGAGAAAACAGAGTGAAACCTAAACATGAAAACGGTTACTGCAAAGGAACGGTTTAACCAAGAAGAACGAAATTTGGTGAGCCAAGTGTGATTGGTCGGCTGATCATTATATGTAGGTATCATCAAGATTGGGTGAAATAATGTTTGCTGAGATTTCCGGAAACTCGTAGTTTTTTGGAAGCTTGGCAACCCCTTTCAATGAAAGTGATTCTCGTCAGTCTGTGCTTGGGGCTAATTCAATAGGACACAAACCATAGCGATAGAACTTGGAACTACATTATTGTGCCAAGTTTCAAAGAGCTAGCACAAACCGTGTTTGATTTAGAGTTCCAACTACATGTATCCATATAGGAGAAAACAGAGTGAAACCTAAACATGAAAACGGTTACTGCAAAGGAACGGTTTAACCTAGAAGAACGAAATTTGGTGAGCCAAGTGGGATTCGTGTACTGATGACTACCTGCAAGTATCATCAAGATTCGGTGAAAAAATGTTTGCTGAGATTTCCGGAAACTTGTAGTTTTTTGGAAGCTTGGCAACCCCTTTCAATGAAAGTGATTCTAGTCAGTCTCTGCTTGGGGCTACTTCAATAGGACACAAACCATAGCGATAGAACTTGGAACTACATTATTGTGCCAAGTTTCAAATACCTAGCCCAAACCGTGTTTGATTTAGAGTTCCAAATACATTTATCCATATTGGAGAAAACAGAGTGAAACCTAAACATGAAAACGGTTACTGCAAAGGAACTGTTTAACCTAGAAGAACGAAATTTGGTGAGCCAAGTGGGATTCGTGTACTGATGACTACCTGCAAGTATCATCATGATTGGGTGAAAAAATGTTTGCTGAGATTTCCGGAAACTCGTAGTTTTTTGGAAGCTTGGCAACCCTTTCAATGAATGTGATTCTCGTCAGTCTCTGCTTGGGGCTACTTCAATAGGACACAAACCATAGCGATATATCTTGAAACTACATTATTGTGCCAAGTTTCAAAGAGCTACCCCAAACCGTGTTTGATTTAGAGTTCCAACTACATGTATCCATATAGGAGAAAACAGAGTGAAACCTAAACATGAAAACAGTTACTGCAAAGGAACGGTTTAACCAAGAAGAACGAAATTTGGTGAGCCAAGTGTGATTGGTCGGCTGATCATTAAATGTAGGTATCATCAAGATTGGGTGAAAAAATGTTTGCTGAGATTTCCGGAAACTCGTAGTTTTTTGGAAGCTTGGCAACCCCTTTCAATGAAAGTGATTCTCGTCAGTCTCTGCTTGGGGCTACTTCAATAGGACACAAACCATAGCGATAGAACTTGGAACTACATTATTGTGCCAAGTTTCAAACAGCTAGCACAAACCGTGTTTGATTAGAGTTCCAACTACATGTATCCATATAGGAGAAAACAGAGTGAAACCTAAACATGAAAACGGTTACTGGAAAGGAACGGTTTAACCTAGAAGAACGAAATTTGGTGAGCCAAGTGGGATTGATCGGCAGATCATTAAATGGAAGTATCATCAAGTTTGTGTGAGAAAATGTTTGCTGAGATTTCCGGAAACTAGTAGTTTTTTGGAAGCTTGGCAACCCCTTTCAATGAAAGTGATTCTAGTCAGTCTCTGCTTGGGGCTACGTCAATAGGACACAAATCATAGCGATAGAACTTGGAACTACATTATTGTGCCAAGTTTCAAAGAGCTAGCCCACACCGTGTTTTATTTAGAGTTCCAAATACATGTATCCATATAGGAGATAACAGAGTGAAACCTAAACATGAAAACGGTTACTGAAAAGGAATGGTTTAACCTAGAAGAACGAAATTTGGTGAGCCAAGTGGGATTGGTCGGCAGATCATTAAATGGGAGTATCATCAAGATTGGGTGAAAAAATGTTTGCTGAGATTTCCGGAAACTCGTAGTTTTTTCGAAGCTTGGCAACCCCTTTCAATGAAAGTGATTCTCGTCAGTCTCTGCTTGGGGCTACTTCAATAGGACACAAACCATAGCGATAGAACTTGGAACTACAATATTTTTCCAGGTTTCAAAGAGCTAGCCCAAACCGTGTTTGATTTAGAGTTCCAACTACATGTATCCATATAGGAGAAAACAGAGTGAAACCTAAACATGAAAATGGTTACTGCAAATGAACGGTTTAACTAGAAGAACGAAATTTGGTGAGCCAAGTGGGATTGGTCGGCAGATCATTAAATGGAAGTATCATCAAGATTGGGTGAAAAAATGTTTGCTGAGATTTCCGGAAACTCGTAGTTTTTTGGAAGCTTGGCAACCCCTTTCAATGAAAGTGATTCTCGTCAGTCTCTGCTTGGGGCTACTTCAATAGGACACAAACCATAGCGATAGAACTTGGAACTACATTATTGTGCCAAGGTTCAAAGAGCTAGCCCAAACCGTGTTTGATTTAGAGTTCCGACTACATGTATTCATATAGGAGAAAACAGAGTGAAACCTAAACATGAAAACGGTTACTGCAAAGGAACTGTTTAACCTAGAAGAACGAAATTTGGTGAGCCAAGTGGGATTCGTGTACTGATGACTACCTGCAAGTATCATCAAGATTGGGTGAAAAATTGTTTGCTGAGATTTCCGGAAACTTGTAGTTTTTTGGAAGCTTGGCAACCCCTTTCAATGAAAGTGATTCTCGTCAGTCTCTGCTTGGGGCTACTTCAATATTACACAAACCACAGCGTTATATCTTGAAACTACATTATTGTGCCAAGTTTCAAAGAGCTAGCACAAACCCTGCTTGATTTAGAGTTACGACTACATGTATCCATATAGGAGAAAACAGAGTGAAACCTAAACATGAAAACGGTTACTGCAAAGGAACGGTTTAACCTAGAAGAACGAAATTTGGTGAGCCAAGTGGGATTCGTGTACTGATCATTACCTGCAAGTATCATCAAGATTGGGTGAAAAAATGTTTGCTGAGATTTCCGGAAACTCGTAGTTTTTTGGAAGCTTGGCAACCCCTTTCAATGAAAGTGATTCTCGTCAGTCTCTGCTTGGGGCTACTTCAATAGGACACAAACCATAGCGATAGAACTTGGAACTACATTATTGTGCCGAGTTCAAAGAGCTAGCACAAACCGTGTTTGATTTAGAGTTCCAAATACATGTATCCATATAGGAGAAAACAGAGTGAAACTAAACATGAAAACGGTTACTGCAAAGGAACGGTTTAACCAAGAAGAACGAAATTTGGTCAGCCAAGTGTGATTGGTCGGCTGATCATTAAATGTAGGTATCATCAAGATTGGGTGAAAAAATGTTTTGCTGAGATTTCCGGAAACTCGTAGTTTTTTGGAAGCTTGGCAACCCCTTTCAATGAAAGTGATTCTCGTCAGTCTCTGCTTGGGGCTAATTCAATAGGACACAAACCATAGCAATAGAACATGGAACTACATTCTTCTGCCAAGTTTAAAAGAGCTAGCACAAACCGTGTTTGATTTAGAGTTCCAACTAAATGTATCCATATAGGAGAAAACAGAGTGAAACCTAAACATGAAAACGGTAACTGGAAAGGAACGGTTTAACCTAGAAGAACGAAATTTGGTGAGCAAAGTGGGATTGGTCGGCAGATCATTAAATGGAAGTATCATCAAGATTGGGTGAAAAAATGTTTGCTGAGATTTCCGGAAACTCGTAGTTTTTTGGAAGCTTGGCAACCCCTTTCAATGAAAGTGATTCTCGTCAGTCTCTGCTTGGGGCTACTTCAATAGGACACAAACCATAGCGATAGAACTTGGAACTACAATATTTTTCCAGGTTTCAAAGAGCTAGCCCAAACCGTGGTTTGATTTAGAGTTCCAACTACATGTATCCATATAGGAGAAAACAGAGTGAAAACTAAACATGAAAATGGTTACTGCAAAGGAAGGGTTTAACCTAGAAGAACGAAATTTGGTGAGCCAAGTGGGATTGGTCAGCAGATCATTAAATGGAAGTATCATCAAGATTGGGTGAAAAAAGGTTTGCTAAGATTTCTGGAAACAAGTAGTTTTTTGGAAGCTTGGCAACCCCTTTCAATGAAAGTGATTCCCGTCAGTCTCTGCTTGGGGCTACTTCAATAGGACACAAACCATAGCGATAGAACTTGGAACTACATTATTGTGCCAAGTTTCAAAGAGCTAGCACAAACCGTGTTTGATTTAGAGTTCCAACTACATGTATCCATATAGGAGAAAACAGAGTGAAACCTAAACATGAAAACGGTTACTGCAAAGGAACGGTTTAACCTAGAAGAACGAAATTTGGTGAGCCAAGTGGGATTCGTGTACTGATGACTACCTGCAAGTATCATCAAGATTCGGTGAAAAAATGTTTGCTGAGATTTCCGGAAACTTGTAGTTTTTTGGAAGCTTGGCAACCCCTTTCAATGAAAGTGATTCTAGTCAGTCTCTGCTTGGGGCTACTTCAATAGGACACAAACCATAGCGATAGAACTTGGAACTATATTATTGTGCCAAGTTTCAAAGAGCTAGCACAAACCGTGTTTGATTTAGAGTTCCAAATACATTTATCCATATTGGAGAAAACAGAGTGAAACCTAAACATGAAAACGGTTACTGCAAAGGTACGGTTTAACCTAGAAGAACGAAATTTGGTGTGCCAAGTGTGATTGGTCAGCTGATCATTAAATGTAGGTATCGTCAAGATTGGGTGAAAAAATGTTTGCTGAGATTTCCGGAAACTCGTAGTTTTTTGGAAGCTTGGCAACCCCTTTCAATGAAAGTGATTCTCGTCAGTCTCTGCTTGGGGCTACTTCAATAGGACACAAACCATAGCGATAGCACTTGGAACTACATTATAGTGCCAAGTTTCAAAGAGCTAGCCCAAACCGTGTTTGATTTAGAGTTCCAACTACATGTATCCATATAGGAGAAAACAGAGTGAAACCTAAACATGAAAACGGTTACTGCAAAGGAACGGTTTAACCTAGAAGAACGAAATTTGGTGAGCCAAGTGGGATTGATCGGCAGATTATTAAATGGAAGTATCATCAAGATTGGGTAAAAAAATGTTTGCTGAGATTTCCGGAAACTCGTAGTTTTTTCGAAGCTTGGCAACCCCTTTCAATGAAAGTGATTCTCGTCAGTCTCTGCTTGGGGCTACGTCAATAGGACACATATCATAGCGATAGAACTTGGAACTACATCATTGTGCCAAGTTTCAAAGAGGTAGCCCAAACCGTGTTTGATTTAGAGTTCCAAATACATGTATCCATATAGGAGATAACAGAGTGAAACCTAAACATGAAAACGATTACTGAAAAGGAACGGTTTAACCTAGAAGAACGAAATTTGGTGAGCCAAGTTGGATTGGTCGGCAGATCATTAAGTGGAAGTATCATCAAGATTGGGTGAAAAAATGTTTGCTGAGATTTCCGGAAACTAGTAGTTTTTTCGAAGCTTGGCAACCCCTTTCAATGAAAGTGATTCTAGTCATTCTCTGCTGGGGGCTACTTTAATAGGACACAAACCGTAGCGATAGAACTTGGAACTACATTATTGTGTTAAGTTTCAAAGAGCTAGCCTAAACCGTGTTTGATTTAGAGTTTCCAAATACATGTATCCATATAGGAGAAAACACAGTGAAACCTAAACATGAAAACGGTTACTGCAAACGAAGGGTTTAACCTAGAAGAACGAA
>NW_027553713.1:0-32513 GCF_045843805.1 Urocitellus parryii
CTTTCATTGAAAGGGGGTGCCAAGCTTCCAAAAAACTGCGAGTTTCCTGAAATCTCAGCAAACATTTTTTCAACCCAATCTTGATGATACTTGCAGGTAGTGATCAGTACACGAATCTCACTTGGCTCACTAAATTTCGTTCTTCTAGGTTAACCGTTCCTTTGCAGTAACCGTTTTCATGTTTAGGTTTCACTCTGTTTTCTCCTATATGGATACATGTAGTTGGATCTCTAAATCAAACACGGTTTGTGCTAGCTCTTTGAAACTTGGCACAAGAATGTAGTTCCAAGTTCTATCGCTATGGTTTGTGTGCTATTGAAGTAGCCCCAAGCAGAGACTTACGAGAATCCGTTTCATTGAAAGGGGTTGCCAAGCTTCCAAAAAACTGCGAGTTTCCTGAAATCGCAGCAAACATTTTTCACCCAATCTTGATGATACTTCCATTTAATGATCAGTACACCATCCCACTTGGCTCACCAAATTTCGTTCTTCTAGGTTAAAAAGTTCCTTTGCCATAACCGTTTTCATGTTTAGTTTCACTCTGTTTTCTCCTATATGGATACATGTAGTTGGAACTCTAAATCAAACACGGTTTGTGCTAGCTCTTTGAAACTTGGCACAATAATGTAGTTCCAAGTTCTATCGCTATGGTTTGTGTGCTATTGAAGTAGCCCCAAGCAGAGACTGACGAGAATCCCTATCATGGAAAGGGGTTGCCAGGCTTCCAAAAAACTGCGAGTTTCCTGAAATCTCAGCAAACATTTTTTCACCCAGTCTTCATGATAATTCCATTTAATGATCAGTACACCAATCCCACTTGGCTCAACCAAATTTCGTTCTTCTAGGTTAAACCGTTCCTTTGCAGTAACCGTTTTCATATTTAGGTTTCACTCTGTTTTCTCCTATATGGATACATGTAGTTGGAACTCTAAATCAAACACGGTTTGTGCTAGCTCTTTGAAACTTGGCACAATAATGTAGTTCCAAGTTCTATCGCTAGGGTTTGTGTGCTATTGAAGTAGCCCCAAGCAGAGACTGAAGAGAATCCCTTTCAGTGAAAGGGGTTGCAAAGCTTCCAAAAAACTACGAGTTTCCTGAAATCTCAGCAAACAATTTTTCACCCAATCTAGATGATACTTGCATGTAGTGATCAGTACACGAATCCCACTTGGCTCACTAAATTTCGTTCTTCTCGGTTAAAACGTTCCTTTGCAGTAACCGTTTTCATGATTAGGTTTCACTCTGTTTTCTCCTATATGGATACATGTAGTTGGAACTCTAAATCAAACACGGTTTGTGCTAGCTCTTTGAAACTTGGCACAATAATGTAGTTCCAAGTTCTATCGCTATGGTTTTTGTGCTATTGAAGTAGCCCCAAGCAGAGACTGACGAGAATCCCTTTCATAGAAAGGGGTTGCCAGGCTTCCAAAAAACTGCGAGTATCCTGAAATCTCAGCAAACATTTTTTCACCCAGTCTTGATGATAATTCCATTTAATGATCAGTACACCAATCCCACTTGGCTCACCAAATTTCGTTCTTCTAGGTTAAACCGTTCCTTTGCAGTAATCGTTTTCATATTTAGGTTTCACTCTGTTTTCTCCTATATGGATACATGTAGTTGGAACTCTAAATCAAACACGGTTTGTGCTAGCTCTTTGAAACTTGGCACAATAATGTAGTTCCAAGTTCTATCGCTATGGTTTGTGTGCTATTGAAGTAGCCCCAAGCAGAGACTGACGAGAATCCCTTTCATTGAAAGGGGTTGCCAAGCTTCCAAAAAACTACAAGTTTCTTGAAATCTCAGCAAAGATTTTTTCACCCAATCTTGATGATACTTCCATTTAATGATCAGTACACCAATCCCACTTGGCTCACCAAATTTCGTTCTTCTAGTTTAAACCGTTCCTTTGCAGTAACTATTTTCATGTTTAGGTTTCACTCTGTTTTCTCCTATACGGATACATGTAGTTGGAACTCTAAATCAAACACGGTTTGTGCTAGCTCTTTGAAACTTGGCACAATAATGTAGTTCCAAGTTCTGTCGCTATGATTTGTGTGCTTTTGAAGTAGCCCCAAGCAGAGACTGACGAGAATCCCTTTCATTGAAAGGGGTTATCAAGCTTCAAAAAACTACGAGTTTCCTGAAATCTCAGCAAACATTTTTTCACCCAATCTTGATGATACTTCCATTTAATGATCAGTACACCATCCCACTTGGCTCACCAAATTTCGTTCTTCTAGGTTAAAAAGTTCCTTTGCCATAACCGTTTTCATGTTTAGGTTTCACTCTGTTTTCTCCTATATGGATACATGTAGTTGGAACTCTAAATCAAACACGGTTTGTGCTAGCTCTTTGAAACTTGGCACAATAATGTAGTTCCAAGTTCTATCGCTATGGTTTGTGTGCTATTGAAGTAGCCCCAAGCAGAGACTGACGAGAATCCCTATCATGGAAAGGGGTTGCCAGGCTTCCAAAAACTGCGAGTTTCCTGAAATCTCAGCAAACATTTTTTCACCCAGTCTTGATGATAATTCCATTTAATGATCAGTACACCAATCCCACTTGGCTCACCAAATTTCGTTCTTCTAGGTTAAACCGTTTCTTTGCAGTAATCGTTTTCATATTTAGGTTTCACTCTGTTTTCTCTTATGTAGATACATGTATTTGGAACTCTAAATCAAACACGGTTTGTGCTAGCTCTTTGAAACTTGGCACAATAATGTAGTTCCAAGTTCTATCGCTATGGTTTGTGTGCTATTGAAGTAGCCCCAAGCAGAGACTGACGAGAATCCCTTTCATTGAAAGGGGTTGCCAAGCTTCCAAAAAACTACGAGTTTCCAGAAATCTCAGCAAACATTTTTTCACCCAATCTTGATGATACTTCCATTTAATGATCAGTACACCAATCCCACTTGGCTCATCAAATTTCGTTCTTCTAGGTTAAACCGTTCCTTTGCAGTAACTGTTTTCATGTTTAGGTTTCACTCTGTTTTCTCCTATATGGATACATGTAGTTGGCACTCTAAATCAAAAAACGGTTTGTGCTAGCTCTTTGAAACTTGGCACAATAATGTAGTTCCAAGTTCTATCGCTATGGTTTGTGTGCTATTGAAGTAGCCCCAAGCAGAGACTGATGAGAATCCCTTTCATTGAAAGGGGTTGCCAAGCTTCCAAAAAACTGCGAGTTTCCTGAAATCTCAGCAAATATTTTTTCACCCAATCTTGATGATACTTGCAGGTAGTGATCAGTACACGAATCTCACTTGGCTCACTAAATTTCGTTCTTCTAGGTTAAACCGTTCCTTTGCAGTAACCGTTTTCATGTTTAGGTTTCACTCTGTTTTCTCCTATATGGATACATGTAGTTGGAACTCTAAATCAAACACGATTTGTGCTAGCTCTTTGAAACTTGGCACAAGAATATAGTTCCAAGTTCTATCGCTATGATTTGTGTGCTATTGAAGTAGCCCCAAGCAGAGACTTACGAGAATCCGTTTCATTGAAAGGGGTTATCAAGGTTCCAAAAAACTACGAGTTTCCTGAAATCTCAGCAAACATTTTTTCACCCAATCTTGATGATACTTGCAGGTAGTGATCAGTACACGAATCCCACTTGGCTCACCAAATTTCGTTCTTCTAGGTTAAACCGTTCCTTTGCAGTAACCGTTTTCATGTTTAGGTTTCACTCTGTTTTCTCCTATATGGATACATGTAGTTGGAACTCTAAATCAAACACGGTTTGTGCTATCTCTTTGAAACTTGGCACAATAATGTAGTTCCAAGTTCTATCGCTAAGGTTTGTGTGCTATTGAAGTAGCCCCAAGCAGAGACTGACGAGAATCCCTTTCATTGAAAGGGGTTGCCAGGCTTCCAAAAAACTGCGAGTTTCCTGAAATCTCAGCAAACATTTTTTCACCCAATCTTGATGATACTTCCATTTAATGATCAGTACACCAATCCCACTTGGCTCACCAAATTTCGTTCTTCTACGTTAAACCGTTCCTTTGCAGTAACTGTTTTCATGTTTAGGTTTCACTCTGTTTTCTCCTATATGGATACATGTAGTTGGAACTCTAAATCAAACACGGTTTGTGCTAGCTCTTTGAAACATGGCACAATAATGTAGTTCCAAGTTCTGTCGCTATGATTT
This sequence comes from Urocitellus parryii, assembly GCF_045843805.1. Taxonomy (NCBI): domain Eukaryota; kingdom Metazoa; phylum Chordata; class Mammalia; order Rodentia; family Sciuridae; genus Urocitellus; species Urocitellus parryii. Next base: position 4,154 of record NW_027553713.1, read on the forward strand.
GTGTGCTTTTGAAATAGCCCCAAGCAGAGACTGACGAGAATCCCTTTCATTGAAAGGGGTTAACAAGCTTCCAAAAAACTACGAGTTTCCTGAAATCTCAGCAAACATTTTTTCACCCAATCTTGATGATACTTGCAGGTAGTGTTCAGTACACGAATCCCACTTGGCTCACCAAATTTAGTTCTTCTAGGTTAAACCGTTCCTTTGCAGTAACCGTTTTCATGTTTAGGTTTCACTCTGTTTTCTCCTATATGGATACATGTAGTTGGAAATCTAAATCAAACACGGTTTGTGCTAGCTCTTTGAAACCTGGCACAATAATGTAGTTCCAAGTTCTATCGCTATGGTTTGTGTGCTATTGAAGTAGCCCCAAGCAGAGACTGACGAGAATCCCTCTCATTGAAAGGGGTTGCCAAGCTTCCAAAAAACTACGAGTTTCCTGAAATCTCAGCAAACATTTTTTCACCCAATCTTGATGATACTTCCATTTAATGATCAGTACACCAATCCCACTTGGCTCACCAAATTTCGTTCTTCTAGGTTAAACTGTTCCTTTGCAGTAACCGTTTTCATGTTTAGGTTTCACTCTGTTTTCTCCTATATGGATACATGTAGTTGGAACTCTAAATCAAACACGGTTTTGTGCTAGCTCTTTGAAACTTGGCACAATAATGTAGTTCCAAGTTCTATCGCTATGGTTTGTGTGCTATTGAAGTAGCCCCAAGCAGAGACTGACGAGAATCCCTTTCATTGAAAGGGGTTGCCAGGCTTCCAAAAACTGCGAGTTTACTGTAATCTCAGCAAACATTTTTTCACCCAATCTTGATGATACTTCCATTTAATGATCAGTACACCATCCCACTTGGCTCACCAAATTTCGTTCTTCTAGGTTAAACCGTTCCTTTGCAGTAACTGTTTTCATGTTTAGGTTTCACTCTGTTTTCTCCTATATAGATACATGTATTTGGCACTCTAAATCAAACATGGTTTGTGCTAGCTCTTTGAAAGTTGGCACAATAATATAGTTCCAAGTTCTATCACTATGGTTTGTGTGCTATTGAAGTAGACCCAAGCAGAGACTGACGAGAATCACTTTCATTGAAAGTGGTTGGAGGCTTCCAAAAAACTGCGAGTTTCCTGAAATCTCAGCAAATATTTTTTCACCCAATCTTGATGATACTTCCATTTAATGATCAGTACACCAATCCCACTTGGCTCACCAAATTTCGTTCTTCTATGTTAAACCGTTCCTTTGCCGTAACTGTTTTCATGTTTAGGTTTCACTCTGTTTTCTCCTATATGGATACATGTAGTTGGCACTCTAAATCAAACACGGTTTGTGCTAGCTCTTTGAAATTGGCACAATAATGTAGTTCCAAGTTCTATCGCTATGGTTTGTGTGCTATTGAAGTAGCCCCAAGCAGAGACTGATGAGAATCCCTTTCATTGAAAGGGGTTGCCAAGCTTCCAAAAAACTGCGAGTTTCCTGAAATCTCAGCAAACATTTTTTCACCCAATCTTGATGATACTTGCAGGTAGTGATCAGTACACGAATCTCACTTGGCTCACTAAATTTCGTTCTTCTAGGTTAAACCGTTCCTTTGCAGTAACCGTTTTCATGTTTAGGTTTCACTCTGTTTTCTCCTATATGGATACATGTAGTTGGAACTGTAAATCAAACACGGTTTGTGCTAGCTCTTTGAAAACTTGGCACAAGAATGTAGTTCCAAGTTCTATCGCTATGGTTTTGTGTGCTATTGAAGTAGCCCCAAGCAGAGACTTACGAGAATCCGTTTCATTGAAAGGGGTTATCAAGGTTCCAAAAAACTACGAGTTTCCTGAAATCTCAGCTAACATTTTTTCACCCAATCTTGATGATACTTCTATTTAATGATCAGTACACCTATCCACTTGGCTCACCAAATTTCGTTCTTCTAGGTTAATCCGTTCCTTTGCAGTAACCGTTTTCATGTTTAGGTTTCACTCTGTTTTCTCCTATATGGATACATGTAGTTGGAACTCTAAGTCAAACACGGTTTGTGCTAGCTCTTTGAAACTTGGCACAATAATGTAGTTCCAAGTTCTATCGCTATGGTTTGTGTGCTATTGAAGTAGCCCCAAGCAGAGACTGACGAGAATCCCTTTCATTGAAAAGGGTTGCCAGGCTTCCAAAAAACTGCGAGTTTCCTGTAATCTCAGCAAACATTTTTTCACCCAATCTTGATGATACTTGCAGGTAGTGATCAGTACACGAATCCCACTTGGCTCACCAAATTTCGTTCTTCTAGGTTAAACCGTTCCTTTGCAGTAACCGTTTAATGTTTAGGTTTCACTCTGTTTTCTCCTATATGGATACATGTAGTTGGAACTCTAAATCAAACACTGGTTTGTGCTAGCTCTTTGAAACTTGGCACAATAATGTAGTTCCAAGTTCTATCGCTATGGTTTGTGTGCTATTGAAGTAGCCCCAAGCAGAGACTGACGAGAATCCCTTTCATTGAAAGGGGTTGCCAAGCTTCCAAATAATTACGAGTTTCCTGAAATCTCAGCTAACATTTTTTTCACCCAATCTTGATGATACTTCCATTTAATGATCAGTACACCAATCCACCTTGGCTCACCAAATTTCGTTCTTCTAGGTTAAACCGTTTATTTGCAGTAACCATTTTCATGTTTACGTTTCACTCTGTTTTCTCCTATATGGATACATGTAGTTGGAACTCTAAATCAAACACGGTTTGTGCTAGCTCTTTGAAACTTGGCACAATAATGTAGTTCCAAGTTCTATCGCTAAGGTTTGTGTGCTATTGAAGTAGCCCCAAGCAGAGACTGACGAGAATCCCTTTCATAGAATGGGGTTGCCAGGCTTCCAAAAAACTGCGAGTTCCTGAAATCTCAGCAAACATTTTTCACCCAGTCTGGATGATACTTCCATTTAATGATCAGTACACCAATCCCACTTGGCTCACCAAATTTCGTTCTTCTAGTTTAAACCGTTCCTTTGCAGTGACTGTTTTCATGTTTAGTTTCACTCTGTTTTCTCCTATATGGATACATGTAGTTGGAACTCAAAATCAAACACGGTTTGTGCTAGCTCTTTGAAACGTGGCACAATAATGTAGTTCCAAGTTCTATCGCTATGGTTTGTGTGCTATTGAAGTAGCCCCAAGCAGAGACTGACGAGAATCCCTTTCATTGAAAGGGGCTGCCAAGCTTCCAAAAAACTACGAGTTTCCTGAAATCTCAGCAAACATTTTTTCACCCAATCTTGATGATACTTCCATTTAATGATCAGTACTCCAATCCCACTTGGCTCACCAAATTTCGTTCTTCTAGGTTAAACCGTTCCTTTGCAGTAACCGTTTTCCATGTTTAGGTTTCACTCTGTTTTCTCCTATATGGATACATGTAGTTGAACTCTAAATCAAACACGGTTTGTGCTAGCTCTTTGAAACTTGGCACAATAATGTAGTTCCAAGTTCTATGGCTATGGTTTGTTTGCTATTGAAGTAGCCCCAAGCAGAGACTGACGAGAATCCCTTTCATTGAAAGGGGTTGCCAAGCTTCCAAAAAACTGCGAGTTTCCTGAAATCTCAGCAAACATTTTTTCACCCAATCTTGATGATACTTGCAGGTAGTGATCAGTACACGAATCCCACTTGGCTCACCAAATTTCGTTCTTCTATGTTAAACCGTTCCTTTGCAGTAACTGTTTTCATGTTTAGGTTTCACTCTGTTTTCTCCTTTATGGATACATGTAGTTGGAACTCTAAATCAAACACGGTTTGTGCTAGCTCTTTGAAACTTGGCACAATAATGTAGTTCCAAGTTCTATCGCTATGGTTTGTGTGCTATTGAAGTAGCCCCAAGCAGAGACTGACGAGAATACCTTTCATTGAAAGGGGATATCAAGCTTCCAAAAAACTACGAGTTTCCTGAAATCACAGCAAACATTTTTTCACCCAATCTTGATGATACTTGCAGGTAGTGATCAGTACACGAATCCAACTTGGCTCACCAAATTTCGTTCTTCTAGATAAAACCGTTCCTTTGCAGTAACCGTTTTCATGTTTAGGTTTCACTCTGTTTTCTCCTATATGGATACATGTAGTTGGAACTCTAAATCAAACACGGTTTGTGCTAGCTCTTTGAAACTTGGCACAATAATGTAGTTCCAAGTTCTATGGCTATGGTTTTGTGTGCTATTGAAGTAGCCCCAAGCAGAGACTGACGAGAATCCCTTTCATTGAAAGGGGTTGCCAAGCTTCCAAAAAACTACGAGTTTCCTGAAATCTCAGCAAACATTTTTTCACCCAATCTTGATGATACTTCCATTTAATGATCAGTACACCAATCCCACTTGGCTCACCAAATTTCGTTCTTCTAGGTTAAACCGTTCCTTTGCAGTAACCGTTTTCATGATTAGGTTTCACTCTGTTTTCTCCTATATGGATACATGTAGTTGGAACTCTAAATCAAACACGGTTTGTGCTAGCTCTTTGAAACTTGGCACAATAATGTAGTTCCAAGTTCTATCGCTATGGTTTGTGTGCTATTGAAGTAGCCCCAAGCAGAGACTGACGAGATCCCTTTCATAGAAAGGCGTTGCCAGGCTTCCAAAAAATTGCGAGTTTCCTGAAATCACAGCAAACATTTTTTCACCCAGTCTTGATGATACTTCCATTTAATGATCAGTACACCAATCCCACTTGGCTCACCAAATTTCGGTCTTCTAGGTTAAACCGTTCCTTTGCAGTAATCGTTTTCATATTTAGGTTTCACTCTGTTTTCTCCTATATAGATACATGTAGTTGGAACTCTAAATCAAACACGGTTTGTGCTAGCTCTTTGAAACCTGGCACAATAATGTAGTTCCAAGTTCTATCGCTAGGGTTTGTGTGCTATTGAAGTAGCCCCAAGCAGAGACTGACGAGAATCCCTTTCATTGAAAGGGGTTGCCAAGCTTCCAAAAAACTACGAGTTTCCTTAAATCTCAGCAAACATTTTTTCACCCAATCTTGATGATACTTCCATTTAATGATCAGTACACCAATCCCACTTGGCTCACCAAATTTCGTTCTTCTACGTTAAACCGTTCCTTTGCAGTAACTGTTTCCATGTTTAGGTTTCACTCTGTTTTCTGCTATATGGATACATGTAGTTGGAACTCTAAATCAAACATGGTTTGTGCTAGCTCTTTGAAGCTTGGCAAATTAATGTAGTTCCAAGTTCTATCGCTATGGTTTGTGTGCTATTGAAGTAGCCCCAAGCAGAGACTGACGAGAATCACTTTCATTGAACGTGGTTGGAGGCTTCCAAAAAACTGCGAGTTTCCTGAAATCTCAGCAAACATTTTTTCACCCAATCTTGATGATACTTCCATTTAATGATCAGTACACCAATCCCACTTGGCTCACCAAATTTCGTTCTTCTAGGTTAAACCGTTCCTTTGCAGTAATCGTTTTCATGTTTAGGTTTCACTCTGTTTTCTCCTATATGGATACATGTAGTTGGAACTCTAAATCAAAACACGGTTTGTGCGAGCTCTTTGAAACTTGGCCCAATAATGTAGTTCCAAGTTCTGTCGCTATGATTTGTGTGCTTTTGAAGTAGCCCCAAGCAGAGACTGACGAGAATCCCTTTCATTGAAAGGGGTTGCCAAGCTTACAAAATCTGCGAGTTTCCTGAAATCTCAGCAAACATTTTTTGACCCAATCTTGATGATACTTGCAGGTAGTGATCAGTACATGAATCCCACTTGGCTCACTAAATTTCGTTCTTCTACGTTAACCGTTCCTTTGCAGTAACCCTTTTCATGTTTAGGTTTCACTCTGTTTTCTCCTATAATGGATACATGTAGATGGAACTCTAAATCAAACACGGTTTGTGCTAGCTCTTTGAAACTTGGCACAATAATGTAGTTCCAAGTACTGTCGCTATGATTTGTGTGCTTTTGAAGTAGCCCCAAGCAGAGACTGACGAGAATCCCTTTCATTGAAAGGGGTTATCAAGCTTCCAAAAAACTACGAGTTTCCTGAAATCTCAGCAAACATTTTTTCACCCAATCTTGATGATACTTGCAGGTAGTGATCAGTACACGAATCCCACTTGGCTCACCAAATTTCGTTGTTCTAGGTTAAACCGTTCCTTTGCAGTAACCGTTTTCATGTTTAGGTTTCACTCTGTTTTCTCCTATATGGATACATGTAGTTGGAATTCTAAATCAAACACGGTTTGTGCTAGCTCTTTGAAACTTGGCACAATAATGTAGTTCCAAGTTCTATCGCTATGGTTTGTGTGCTATTGAAGTAGCCCGAAGCAGAGACTGACGAGTATCCCTTTCAATGAAAGGGGTTGCCAAGCTTCCAAAAAACTACGAGTTTCCTGAAATCTCAGCAAACATTTTTTCACCCAATCTTGATGATACTTCCATTTAATGATCAGTACACCAATCCCACTTGGCTCACCAAATTTCGTTCTTCTAGGTTAAACTGTTCCTTTGCAGTAACCGTTTTCATGTTTTGATTTCACTCTGTTTTCTCCTATATGGATACATGTAGTTGGAACTCTAAATCAAACACGGTTTGTGCTAGCTCTTTGAAACTTGGCACAATAATGTAGTTCCAAGTTCTATCGCTATGGTTTGTGTGCTATTGAAGTAGCCCCAAGCAGAGACTGACGAGAATCCCTTTCATTGAAAGGGGTTGCCAAGCTTCCAAAAAACTACGAGTTTCCTGAAATCTCAGCAAACATTTTTTCACCCAATCTTGATGATACTTCTATTTAATTATCAGTACACCAATCCCACTTGGCTCACCAAATTTCGTTCTTCTAGGTTAAACCGTTCCTTTGCAGTAACCGTTTTCATGTTTAGGTTTCACTCTGTTTTCTCCTATGTGGATACATGTAGTTGGAACTCTAAATCAAACACGGTTTGTGCTAGCTCTTTGAAACTTGGCACAATAATGTAGTTTCATTATCTATCGCTAGGGTTTGTGTGCTATTGAAGTAGCCCCAAGCAGAGACTGACGAGCATCCCTTTCATTGAAAGGGGTTGCCAAGCTTCCAAAAAACTACGAGTTTCCTGAAATCTCAGCAAACATTTTTTCACCCAATCTTGATGATACTTCCATTTAATGATCAGTACACCAATCCCACTTGGCTCACCAAATTTCGTTCTTCTAGGTTAAACCGTTCCTTTGCAGTAACCGTTTTCATGTTTAGGTTTCACTCTGTTTTCTCCTATATGGATACATGTAATTGGAACTCTAAATCAAACACGGTTTGTGCTAGCTCTTTGAAACTTGGCACAATAATGTAGTTCCAAGTTCTATCGCTATCGTTTGTGTGCTACTGAACTAGCCCCAAGCAGAGACTGAAGAGAATCCCTTTCATAGAAAGGGGTTGCCAGGCTTCCAAAAAACTGCGAGTTTCCTGAAATCTCAGGAAACATTTTTTCACCCATTCTTGATGATACTTCCATTTAATGATCAGTACACCAATCCCACTTGGCTCACCAAATTTCGTTCTTCTAGGTTAAACTGTTCCTTTGCAGTCACCGTTTTCATGTTTAGGTTTCACTCTGTTTTCTCCTATATAGATACATGTAGTTGGAACTCTAAATCAAACACGGTTTGTGCTAGCTCTTTGAAACCTGGCACAATAATGTAGTTCCAAGTTCTATCGCTAGGGTTTGTGTGCTATTGAAGTAGCCCAAAGCAGAGACTGACGAGAATCCCTTTCATTGAGAGGGGTTGCCAAGCTTCCAAAAAACTACGAGTTTCCTGAAATCTCAGCAAACATTTTTTCACCCAATCTTGATGATACTTCCATTTAATGATCAGTACACCAATCCCACTTGGCTCACCAAATTTCGTTCTTCTACGTTAATCCGTTCCTTTGCAGTAACTGTTTTCATGTTTAGGTTTCACTCTGTTGTCTGCTATATGGATACATGTAGTTGGAACTCTAAATCAAACATGGTTTGTGCTAGCTCTTTGAATCTTGGCAAATTAATGTAGTTCCAAGTTCTATCGCTATGGTTTGTGTGCTATTGAAGTAGCCCCAAGCAAAGACTGACGAGAATCACTTTCATTGAACGTGGTTGGAGGCTTCCAAAAAACTGCGAGTTTCCTGAAATCTCAGCAAACATTTTTTCACCCAATCTTGATGATACTTCCATTTAATGATCAGTACACCAATCCCACTTGGCTCACCAAATTTCGTTCTTCTAGGTTAAACCGTTCCTTTGCAGTAATCGTTTTCATGTTTAGGTTTCACTCTGTTTTCTCCTATATGGATACATGTAGTTGGAACTCTAAATCAAACACGGTTTGTGCTAGCTCTTTGAAACTTGGCACAATAATGTAGTTCCAAGTTCTGTCGCTATGATTTGTGTGCTTTTGAAGTAGCCCCAAGCAGAGACTGACGAGAATCCCTTTCATTGAAAGGGGATATCAAGCTTCCAAAAAACTACGAATTTCCTGAAATCTCAGCAAACATTTTTTCACCCAATCTTGATGATACTTGCAGGTAGTGATCAGTACACGAATCCCACTTGGCTCACCAAATTTCTTTCTTCTAGGTTAAACCGTTCCTTTGCAGTAACCATTTTCATGTTTAGGTTTCACTCTGTTTTCTCCTATATGGATACATGTAGTTGGAACTCTAAATCAAACACGGTTTGTGCTAGCTCTTTGAAACTTGGCACAATAATGTAGTTCCAAGTTCTATCGCTATGGTTTGTGTGCTATTGAAGTAGCCCCAAGCAGAGACTGACGAGAATCCCTTTCATAGAATGGGGTTGCCAGGCTTCCAAAAAACTGCGAGTTTCCTTAAATCTCAGCCAACATTTTCTCACCCAGTCTTGATGATACATCCATTTAATGATCAGTACACCAATCCCACTTGGCTCACCAAATTTCGTTCTTCTAGGTTAAACCGTTCCTTTGCAGTAATCGTTTTCATATTTAGGTTTCACTCTGTTTTCTCCTATATAGATACATGTAGTTGGAACTCTAAATCAAACACGGTTTGTGCTAGCTCTTTGAAACTTGGCACAATAATGTAGTTTCATCATCTATCGCTAGGGGTTGTGTGCTATTGAAGTAGCCCCAAGCAGAGACTGACGAGAATCCCTTTCATTGAAAGGGGTTGCCAAGCTTCCAAAAAACTACGAGTTTCCAGAAATCTCAGCAAACATTTTTTCACCCAATCTTGATGATACTTCCATTTAATGATCAGTACACCAATCCCAATTGGCTCACCAAATTTCGTTCTTCTAGGTTAAACCGTTCCTTTGCAGTAACCGTTTTCATGTTTAGGTTTCACTCTGTTTTCTCCTATATGGATACATGTATTTGGAAATCTAAATCAAACATGGTTTGTGCTAGCTCTTTGAAACTTGGCACAATAATGTAGTTCCAAGTTCTATCGCTATGGTTTGTGTGCTATTGAAGTAGCCCCAAGCAGAGACTGACGAGAATCCCTTTCATTGAAAGGGGTTGCGAAGCTTCCAAAAAACTACGAGTTTCCTGAAATCTCAGCAAACAATTTTTCACCCAATCTTGATGATACTTGCATGTAGTGATCAGTACACGAATCCCACTTGGCTCACTAAATTTCGTTCTTCTAGGTTAAAACGTTCCTTTGCAGTAACCGATTTCATGATTAGGTTTCAATCTGTTTTCTCCTATATGGATACATGTAGTTGGAACTCTAAATCAAACACGGTTTGTGCTAGCTCTTTGAAACTTGGCACAATAATGTAGTTCCAAGTTCTATCGCTATGGTTTGTGTGCTATTGAAGTAGCCCCAAGCAGAGACTGACGAGAATCCCTTTCATTAAAAGGGGTTGCCAAGCTTCCAAAAAACTGCGAGTTTCCTGAAATCTCAGCAAACATTTTTTCACCCAATCTTGATGATACTTCTATTTAATGATCAGTACACCAATCCCACTTGGCTCACCAAATTTCGTTCTTCTAGGTTAAGCCGTTCCTTTGCAGTAACCGTTTTCATGTTTAGGTTTCACTCTGTTTTCTCCTATATGGATACATGTAGTTGGAACTCTAAATCAAACACGGTTTGTGCTAGCTCTTTGAAACTTGGCACAATAATGTAGTTCCAAGTTCTATCGATATGGTTTTTGTGCTATTGAACTAGCCCCAAGCAGAGACTGACGAGAATCCCTTTCATAGAAAGGGGTTGCCAGGCTTCCAAAAAACTGCGAGTTTCCTGAAATCTCAGCAAACATTTTTTCACCCAGTCTTGATGATACTTCCATTTAATGATCAGTACACGAATCCCACTTGGCTCACCAAATTTCGTTCTTCTAGGTTAAACCGTTCCTTTGCAGTACCGTTTTCATGTTTAGGTTTCACTCTGTTTTCTCCTATATGGATACATGTAGTTGGAACTCTAAATCAAACACGGTTTGTGCTAGCTCTTTGAAACTTGGCACAATAATGTAGTTCCAAGTTCTATGGCTATGGTTTGTGTGCTATTGAAGTAGCCCCAAGCATATACTGACGAGAATCCCTTTCATTGAAAGGGGTTGCCAAGCTTCCAAAAATCTACCAGTTTCCTGAAATCTCAGCAAACATTTTTTCACCCAATCTTGATGATACTTCCATTTAATGATCAGTACACCAATCCCACTTGGCTCACCAAATTTCGTTCTTCTAGGTTAAACCGTTCCTTTGCAGTAACCGTTTTCATGTTTAGGTTTCACTCTGTTTTCTCCTATATGGATACATGTAGTTGGAAATCTAAATCAAACATGGTTTGTGCTAGCTCTTTGAAACTTGGCACAATAATGTAGTTCCAAGTTCTATCGCTATGGTTTGTGTGCTATTGAAGTAGCCCCAAGCAGAGACTGACGAGAATCCCTTTCATAGAAAGGCGTTGCCAGGCTTCCAAAAAACTGGGAGTTTCCTGAAATCACAGCAAACATTTTTTCACCCAGTCTTGATGATACTTCCATTTAATGATCAGTACACCAATCCCACTTGGCTCACCAAATTTCGTTCTTCTAGGTTAAACTGTTCCTTTGCAGTAACCGTTTTCATGTTTACGTTTCACTCTGTTTTCTCCTATATGGATACATGTAGTTGGAACTCTAAATCAAACACGGTTTGTGCTAGCTCTTTGAAACTTGGCACAATAATGTAGTTCCAAGTTCTATCGCTATGGTTTGTGTGCTATTGAAGTAGCCCCAAGCAGAGACTGACGAGAATCCCTTTCATTGAAAGGGGTTGCCAAGCTTCCAAAAAACTACGAGTTTCCTGAAATCTCAGCAAACATTTTTTCACCCAATCTTGATGATACTTCCATTTAATGATCAGTACACCAATCCCACTTGGCTCACCAAATTTCGTTCTTCTAGGTTAAACTGTTCCTTTGCAGTAACCGTTTTCATGTTTAGGTTTCACTCTGTTTTCTCCTATATGGATACATGTAGTTGGAACTCTAAATCAAACACGGTTTGTGCTAGCTCTTTGAAACTTGGCACAATAATGTAGTTCCAAGTTCTATCGCTATGGTTTGTGTGCTATTGAAGTAGCCCCAAGCAGAGACTGACGAGAATCCCTTTCATTGAAAGGGGTTGCCAAGCTTCCAAAAAACTGCGAGTTTCGGAAATCTCAGCAAACATTTTTTCACCCAATCTTGATGATACTTCTATTTAATGATCAGTACACCAATCCCACTTGGCTCACCAAATTTCGTTCTTCTAGGTTAAACCGTTCCTTTGCAGTAACCGTTTTCATGTTTAGGTTTCACTCTGTTTTCTCCTATATGGATACATGTAGTTGGAACTCTAAATCAAACACGGTTTGTGCTAGCTCTTTGAAACTTGGCACAATAATGTAGTTCCAAGTTCTATCGCTATGGTTTGTGTGCTATTGAAGTAGCCCCAAGCAGAGACTAACGAGAATCCCTTTCATTGAAAGTGGTTGCCAGGCTTCCAAAAAACTGCGAGTTTCCTGTAATCTCAGCAAACATTTTTTCACCCAATCTTGATGATACTTCCATTTAATGATCAGTACAAAATCCCACTTGGCTCACCAAATTTCGTTCTTCTAGGTTAAACCGTTCCTTTGCAGTAACTGTTTTCATGTTTAGGTTTCACTCTGTTTTCTCCTATATGGATACATGTAGTTGGAACTCTAAATCAAACCTGGTTTGTGCTAGCTCTTTGAAGCTTGGCACAATAATGTAGTTCCAAGTTCTATCGCTATGGATTGTGTGCTATTGAAGTAGCCCCAAGCAGAGACTGACGAGAATCACTTTCATTAAACGTGGTTGGAGGCTTCCAAAATACTGCGAGTTTCCTGAAATCTCAGCAAACATTTTTTCACCCAATCTTGATGATACTTCCATTTAATGATCAGTACACCAATCCCACTTCGCTCACCAAATGTCGTTCTTCTAGGTTAAACCGTTCCTTTGCAGTAACCGTTTTCATGTTTAGGTTTCACTCTGTTTTCTCCTATATAGATATGTGTAGTTGGAACTCTAAATCAAACACGGTTTGTGCTAGCTCTTTGAAACTTGGCACAATAATGTAGTTCCAAGTTCTGTCGCTATGATTTGTGTCCTATTGAAGTAGCCCCAAGCAGAGACTGACGAGAATCCCTTTCATTGAAAGGGGATATCAAGCTTCCAAAAAACTACGAGTTTCCTGAAATCTCAGCAAACATTTTTTCACCCAATCTTGATGATACTTGCAGGTAGTGATCAGTACACGAATCCCACTTGGCTCACAAAATTTCGTTCTTCTAGGTTAAACCGTTCCTTTGCAGTGACCGTTTTCATGTTTCGGTTTCACTCTGTTTTCTCCTATATGGATACATGTAGTTGGAACTCTAAATCAAACACGGTTTGTGCTAGCTCTTTGAAACTTGGCACAATAATGTAGTTCCAAGTTCTATGGCTATGGTTTGTGTGCTATTGAAGTAGCCCCAAGCAGAGACTGACGAGAATCCCTTTCATTGAAAGGGGTTGCCAAGGTTCCAAAAAACTTCGAGTTTCCTGAAATCTCAGCAAACATTTTTTCACCCAATCTTGATGATACTTCCATTTAATGATCAGTACACCAATCCCACTTGGCTCACCAAATTTCGTTCTTCTAGGTTAAACCGTTCCTTTGCAGTAACCGTTTTCATGTTTAGGTTTCACTCTGTTTTCTCCTATATGGATACATGTAGTTGGAACTCTAAATCAAACACGGTTTGTGCGAGCTCTTTGAAACTTGGCACAATAATGTAGTTCCAAGTTCTATCGCTATAGTTTGTGTGCTACTGAACTAGCCCCAAGCAGAGACTGAAGAGAATCCCTTTCATAGAAAGGGGTTGCCAGGCTTCCAAAAAACTGCGAGTTTCCTGAAATCTCAGCAAACATTTTTTCACCCAGTCTTGATGATACTTCCATTTAATGATCAGTACACCAATCCCACTTGGCTCACCAAATTTCGTTCTTCTAGGTTAAACTGTTCCTTTGCAGTAACCGTTTTCATGTTTAGGTTTCACTCTGTTTTCTCCTATATAGATACATGTAGTTGGAACTCTAAATCAAACACGGTTTGTGCTAGCTCTTTGAAACTTGGCACAATAATGTAGTTCCAAGTTCTATCGCTATGGTTTGTGTGCTATTGAAGTAGCCCCAAGCAGAGACTGACGAGAATCCCTTTCATTGAAAGGGGTTGCCAAGCTTCCAAAAAACTGCGAGTTTCCTGAAATCGCAGCAAACATTTTTTCACCCAATCTTGATGATACTTGCAGGTAGTGATCAGTACACGAATCCCACTTGGCTCACCAAATTTCGTTCTTCTAGGTTAAACCGTTCCTTTTCAGTAACCGTTTTCATGTTTAGGTTTCACTCTGTATTCTCCTATATGGATACATGTAGTTGGAACTCTAAATCAAACACGGTTTGTGCTAGCTCTTTGAAACTTGGCACAATAATGTAGTTCCAAGTTCTATCGCTATGGTTTGTGTGCTATTGAAGTAGCCCCAAGCAGAGACTGACGAGAATCCCTTTCATTGAAAGGGGTTGCCAAGCTTCCAAAAAACTACGAGTTTCCTGTAATCTCAGCAAACATTTTTTCACCCAATCTTGATGATACTTCCATTTAATGATCAGTACACCATCCCACTTGGCTCACCAAATTTCATTCTTCTAGGTTAAAAAGTTCCTTTGCCATAACCGTTTTCATGTTTAGGTTTCACTCTGTTTTCTCCTATATGGATACATGTAGTTGGAACTCTAAATCAAACACGGTTTGTGCTAGCTCTTTGAAACTTGGCACAATAATGTAGTTTTATGATCTATCGCTAGGGTTTGTGTGCTATTGAAGTAGCCCCAAGCAGAGACTGACGAGAATCCCTTTCAGTGAAAGGGGTTGCAAAGCTTCCAAAAAACTACGAGTTTCCTGAAATCTCAGCAAACAATTTTTCACCCAATCTAGATGATACTTGCATGTAGTGATCAGTACACGAATCCCACTTGGCTCACTAAATTTCGTTCTTCTCGGTTAAAACGTTCCTTAGCAGTAACCGTTTTCATGATTAGGTTTCACTCTGTTTTCTCCTATATGGATACATGTAGTTGGAACTCTAAATCAAACACGGTTTGTGCTAGCTCTTTGAAACTTGGCACAATAATGTAGTTCCAAGTTCTATCGCTATGGTTTGTGTGCTATTGAAGTAGCCCCAAGCAGAGACTGACGAGAATCCCTTTCATAGAAAGGGGTTGCCAGGCTTCCAAAAAACTGCGAGTATCCTGAAATCTCAGCAAACATTTTTTCACCCAGTCTTGATGATACTTCCATTTAATGATCAGTACACCAATCCCACTTGGCTCACCAAATTTCGTTCTTCTAGGTTAAACCGTTCCTTTGCAGTAATCGTTTTCATATTTAGGTTACACTCTGTTTTCTCCTATATGGATACATGTATTTGGAACTCTAAATCAAACATGGTTTGTGCTAGCTCTTTGAAACTTGGCACAATAATGTAGTTCCAAGTTCTATCGCTATGGTTTGTGTGCTATTGAAGTAGCCCCAAGCAGAGACTGACGAGAATCACTTTCATTGAAAGTGGTTGGAGGCTTCCAAAAAACTGCGAGTTTCCTGAAATCTCAGCAAACATTTTTTCACCCAATCTTGATGATACTTGCAGGTAGTGATCAGTACACGAATCTCACTTGGCTTACTAAATTTCGTTCTTCTTGGTTAAACCGTTCCTTTGCAGTAACCGTTTTCATGTTTAGGTTTCACTCTGTTTTCTCCTATATGGATACATGTAGTTGGAACTCTAAATCAAACACGGTTTGTGCTATCTCTTTGAAACTTGGCACAATAATGTAGTTCCAAGTTCTATCGCTATGGTTTTTGTGCTATTGAAGTAGCCCCAAGCAGAGACTGACGAGAATCCCTTTCATTGAAAGGGGTTGCCAAGCTTCCAAAAAACTACGAGTTTCCAGAAATCTCAGCAAACATTTTTTCACCCAATATTGATGATACTTCCATTTAATGATCAGTACACCAATCCCACTTGGCTCATCAAATTTCGTTCTTCTAGGTTAAACCGTTCCTTTGCAGTAACTGTTTTCATGTTTAGGTTTCACTCTGTTTTCTCCTATATGGATACATGTAGTTGGCACTCTAAATCAAAAACGGTTTGTGCTAGCTCTTTGAAACTTGGCACAATAATGTAGTTCCAAGTTCTCTCGCTATGGTTTGTGTGCTATTGAAGTAGCCCCAAGCAGAGACTGATGAGAATCCCTTTCATTGAAAGGGGTTGCCAAGCTTCCAAAAAACTGCGAGTTTCCTGAAATCTCAGCAAACATTTTTTCACCCAATCTTGATGATACTTGCAGGTAGTGATCAGTACACGAATCTCACTTGGCTCACTAAATTTCGTTCCTCTAGGTTAAACCGTTCCTTTGCAGTAACCGTTTTCATGTTTAGGTTTCACTCTGTTTTCTCCTATATGGATACATGTAGTTGGAACTCTAAATCAAACACGATTTGTGCTAGCTCTTTGAAACTTGGCACAAGAATATAGTTCCAAGTTCTATCGCTATGATTTGTGTGCTATTGAAGTAGCCCCAAGCAGAGACTTACGAGAATCCGTTTCATTGAAAGGGGTTATCAAGGTTCCAAAAAACTACGAGTTTCCTGAAATCTCAGCAAACATTTTTTCACCCAATCTTGATGATACTTGCAGGTAGTGATCAGTACACGAATCCCACTTGGCTCACCAAATTTCGTTCTTCTAGGTTAAACCGTTCCTTTGCAGTAACCGTTTTCATGTTTAGGTTTCACTCTGTTTTCTCCTATATGGATACATGTAGTTGGAACTCTAAATCAAACACGGTTTGTGCTATCTCTTTGAAACTTGGCACAATAATGTAGTTCCAAGTTCTATCGCTAAGGTTTGTGTGCTATTGAAGTAGCCCCAAGCAGAGACTGACGAGAATCCCTTTCATTGAAAGGGGTTGCCAGGCTTCCAAAAAACTGCGCGTTTCCTGAAATCTCAGCAAACATTTTTTCACCCAATCTTGATGATACTTCCATTTAATGATCAGTACACCAATCCCACTTGGCTCACCAAATTTCGTTCTTCTAGGTTAAACCGTTCCTTTGCAGTAACTGTTTTCATGTTTAGGTTTCACTCTGTTTTCTCCTATATGGATACATGTAGTTGGAACTCTAAATCAAACACGGTTTGTGCTAGCTCTTTGAAACATGGCTCAATAATGTAGTTCCAAGTTCTGTCGCTATGATTTCTGTGCTTTTGAAATAGCCCCAAGCAGAGACTGACGAGAATCCCTTTCATTGAAAGGGGTTAACAAGCTTCCAAAAAACTACGAGTTTCCTGAAATCTCAGCAAACATTTTTTCACCCAATCTTGATGATACTTGCAGGTAGTGTTCAGTACACGAATCCCACTTGGCTCACCAAATTTAGTTCTTCTAGGTTAAACCGTTCCTTTGCAGTAACCGTTTTCATGTTTAGGTTTCACTCTGTTTTCTCCTATATGGATACATGTAGTTGGAACTCTAAATCAAACACGGTTTGTGCTAGCTCTTTGAAACTTGGCACAACAATGTAGTTCCAAGTTCTATCGCTATGGTTTGTGTGCTATTGAAGTAGCCCCAAGCAGAGACTGACGAGAATCCCTTTCATTGAAAGGGGTTGCCAAGCTTCCAAAAAACTACGAGTTTCCCGAAATCTCAGCAAATATTTTTTCACCCAATCTTGATGATACTTCCATTTAATGATCAGTACACCAATCCTACTTGGTTCACCAAATTTCGTTCTTCTAGGTTAAACCGTTCCTTTGCCGTAACCGTTTTCATGTTTAGGTTTCACTCTGTTTTCTCCTATATGGATACATGTAGTTGGAACTCTAATTCAAACACGGTTTGTGCTAGCTCTTTGAAACTTGGCACAATAATGTAGTTCCAAGTTCTATCGCTATGGTTTGTGTGCTATTGAAGTAGCCCCAAGCAGAGACTGACGAGAATCCCTTTCATAGAAAGGCGTTGCCAGGCTTCCAAAAAACGGCGAGTTTCCTGAAATCTCAGCAAACATTTTTTCACCCAGTCTTGATGATACTTCCATTTAATGATCTGTACACCAATCCCACTTGGCTCACCAAATTTCGTTCTTCTAGGTTAAACCGTTCCTTTGCAGTAATCGTTTTCATATTTAGGTTTCACTCTGTTTTCTCCTATATAGATACATGTAGTTGGAACTCTAAATCAACACGGTTTGTGCTAGCTCTTTGAAACCTGGCACAATAATGTAGTTTCAAGTTCTATCGCTAGGGTTTGTGTGCTATTGAAGTAGCCCCAAGCAGAGACTGACGAGAATCCCTCTCATTGAAAGGGGTTGCCAAGCTTCCAAAAAACTACGAGTTTCCTGAAATCTCAGCAAACATTTTTTCACCCAATCTTGATGATACTTCCATTTAATGATCAGTACACCAATCCCACTTGGCTCACCAAATTTCGTTCTTCTAGGTTAAACTGTTCCTTTGCAGTAACCGTTTTCATGTTTAGGTTTCACTCTGTTTTCTCCTATATGGATACATGTAGTTGGAACTCTAAATCAAACACGGTTTGTGCTAGCTCTTTGAAACTTGGCACAATAATGTAGTTCCAAGTTCTATCGCTATGGTTTGTGTGCTATTGAAGTAGCCCCAAGCAGAGACTGACGAGAATCCCTTTCATTGAAAGGGGTTGCCAGGCTTCCAAAAAACTGCGAGTTTACTGTAATCTCAGCAAACATTTTTTCACCCAATCTTGATGATACTTCCATTTAATGATCAGTACACCAATCCCACTTGGCTCACCAAATTTCGTTCTTCTAGGTTAAACCGTTCCTTTGCAGTAACTGTTTTCATGTTTAGGTTTCACTCTGTTTTCTCCTATATAGATACATGTATTTGGCACTCTAAATCAAACATGGTTTGTGCTAGCTCTTTGAAAGTTGGCACAATAATATAGTTCCAAGTTCTATCACTATGGTTTGTGTGCTATTGAAGTAGACCCAAGCAGAGACTGACGAGAATCACTTTCATTGAAAGTGGTTGGAGGCTTCCAAAAAACTGCGAGTTTCCTGAAATCTCAGCAAACATTTTTTCACCCAATCTTGATGATACTTGCAGGTAGTGATCAGTACACGAATCTCACTTGGCTCACTAAATTTCGTTCTTCTAGGTTAAACCGTTCCTTTGCAGTAACCGTTTTCATGTTTAGGTTTCACTCTGTTTTCTCCTATATGGATACATGTAGTTGGAACTGTAAATCAAACACGGTTTGTGCTAGCTCTTTGAAACTTGGCACAAGAATGCAGTTCCAAGTTCTATCGCTATGGTTTGTGTGCTATTGAAGTAGCCCCAAGCAGAGACTTACGAGAATCCGTTTCATTGAAAGGGGTTATCAAGGTTCCAAAAAACTACGAGTTTCCTGAAATCTCAGCTAACATTTTTTCACCCAATCTTGATGATACTTCTATTTAATGGTCAGTACACCTATCCCACTTGGCTCACCAAATTTCGTTCTTCTAGGTTAATCCGTTCCTTTGCAGTAACCGTTTTCATGTTTAGGTTTCACTCTGTTTTCTCCTATATGGATACATGTAGTTGGAACTCTAAGTCAAACACGGTTTGTGCTAGCTCTTTGAAACTTGGCACAATAATGTAGTTCCAAGTTCTATCGCTATGGTTTGTGTGCTATTGAAGTAGCCCCAAGCAGAGACTGACGAGAATCCCTTTCATTGAAAGGGGTTGCCAGGCTTCCAAAAACCTGCGAGTTTCCTGTAATCTCAGCAAACATTTTTTCACCCAATCTTGATGATACTTGCAGGTAGTGATCAGTACACGAATCCCACTTGGCTCACCAAATTTCGTTCTTCTAGGTTAAACCGTTCCTTTGCAGTAACCGTTTTCATGTTTAGGTTTCACTCTGTTTTCTCCTATATGGATACATGTAGTTGGAACTCTAAATCAAACACGGTTTGTGCTAGCTCTTTGAAACGTGGCACAATAATGTAGTTCCAAGTTCTATCGCTATGGTTTGTGTGCTATTGAAGTAGCCCCAAGCAGAGACTGACGAGAATCCCTTTCATTGAAAGGGGTTGCCAAGCTTCCAAATAATTACGAGTTTCCTGAAATCTCAGCTAACATTTTTTTCACCCAATCTTGATGATACTTCCATTTAATGATCAGTACACCAATCCACCTTGGCTCACCAAATTTCGTTCTTCTAGGTTAAACCGTTTATTTGCAGTAACCATTTTCATGTTTACGTTTCACTCTGTTTTCTGCTATATGGATACATGTAGTTGGAACTCTAAATCAAACACGGTTTGTGCTAGCTCTTTGAAACTTGGCACAATAATGTAGTTCCAAGTTCTATCGCTATGGTTTGTGTGCTATTGAAGTAGCCCCAAGCAGAGACTGACGAGAAACCCTTTCATTGAAAGGGGTTGCCAAGCTTCCAAAAAACTACGAGTTTCCTGAAATCTCAGCAAACATTTTTTCACCCAATCTTGATGATACTTCTATTTAATAATCAGTACACCAATCCCACTTGGCTCACCAAATTTCGTTCTTCTAGGTTAAACCGTTCCTTTGCAGTAACCGTTTTCCTGTTTAGGTTTCACTCTGTTTTCTCCTATATAGATACATGTAGTTGGAACTCTAAATCAAACACGGTTTGTGCTAGCTCTTTGAAACTTGGCACAATAATGTAGTTCCAAGTTCTATCGCTATGGTTTGTGTGCTATTGAAGTAGCCCAAGCAGAGACTGACGAGAATCCCTATCATGGAAAGGGGTTGCCAGGCTTCCAAAAAACTGCAAGTTTCCTGAAATCTCAGCAAACATTTTTTCAACCAGTCTTGATGATAATTCCATTTAATGATCAGTACACCAATCCCACTTGGCTCACCAAATTTCGTTCTTCTAGGTTAAACCGTTTCTTTGCAGTAATCGTTTTCATATTTAGGTTTCACTCTGTTTTCTCCTATGTAGATACATGTATTTGGAACTCTAAATCAAAAACGGTTTGTGCTAGCTCTTTGAAACTTGGCACAATAATGTAGTTTCAAGTTCTATCGCTAGGGTTTGTGTGCTATTGAAGTAGCCCCAAGCAGAGACTGACGAGAATCCCTTTCATTGAAAGGGATTGTCAAGCTTCCAAAAAACTACGAGTTTCCCGAAATCTCAGCAAACATTTTTTCACCCAATCTTGATGATACTTCCATTTAATGGTCAGTACACCAATCCCACTTGGCTCACCAAATTTCATTCTTCTAGGTTAAACCGTTCCTTTGCAGTAACCGTTTTCATGTTTAGGTTTCACTCTGTTTTCTCCTATATGGATACATGTAGTTGGAACTCTAAATCAAACACGGTTTGTGCTAGCTCTTTGAAACTTGGCACAATAATGTAGTTCCAAGTTCTATCGCTATGGTTTGTGTGCTATTGAAGTAGCCCCAAGCACAGACTGACGAGAAACCCTTTCATTGAAAGGGGTTGCCAAGCTTCCAAAAAACTACGAGTTTCCTGAAATCTCAGCAAACATTTTTTCACCCAATCTTGATGATACTTCTATTTAATAATCAGTACACCAATCCCACTTGGCTCACCAAATTTCGTTCTTCTAGGTTAAACCGTTCCTTTGCAGTAACCGTTTTCCTGTTTAGGTTTCACTCTGTTTTCTCCTATATAGATACATGTAGTTGGAACTCTAAATCAAACACGGTTTGTGCTAGCTCTTTGAAACTTGGCACAATAATGTAGTTCCAAGTTCTATCGCTATGGTTTGTGTGCTATTGAAGTAGCCCCAAAGAGAGACTGACGAGAATCCCTTTCATTGAAAGGGGTTGGATGCTTCCAAAAAACTGCGAGTATCCAGAAATCTCAGCAAACATTTTTTCACCCAGTCTTGATGATACTTCCATTTAATGATCAGTACACCAATCCCACTTGGCTCACCAAATTTCGTTCTTCTAGGTTAAAACGTTCCTTTGCAGTAACCCTTTTCATGTTTAGGTTTCACTCTGTTTTCTCCTATATGGATACATGTAGTTGGCACTCTAAATCAAACACGGTTTGTGCTAGCTCTTTGAAACTTGGCACAATAATGTAGTTCCAAGTTCTATCGCTATGGTTTGTGTGCTATTGAAGTAGCCCCAAGCAGAGACTGATGAGAATCCCTTTCATTGAAAGGGGTTGCCAAGCTTCCAAAAAACTGCGAGTTTTCCTGAAATCTCAGCAAACATTTTTTCACCCAATCTTGATGATACTTGCAGGTAGTGATCAGTACACGAATCTCACTTGGCTCACTAAATTTCGTTCTTCTAGGTTAAACCGTTCCTTTGCAGTAACCGTTTTCATGTTTAGGTTTCACTCTGTTTTCTCCTATATGGATACATGTAGTTGGAACTCTAAAATAAAACACGGTTTGTGCTAGCTCTTTTAAACTTGGCACAATAATGTAGTTCCAAGTTCTATCGCTATGGTTTGTGTGCTTTTGAAGTAGCCCCAAGCAGAGACTGACGAGAATCCCATTCATTGAAAGGGGTTGCCAAGCTTCCAAAAAACTGCGAGTTTCCTGAAATCGCAGCAAACATTTTTTTCACCCAATCTTGATGATACTTGCAGGTAGTGATCAGTACACGAATCCCACTTGGCTCACCAAATTTCGTTCTTCTAGGTTAAACCGTTCCTTTGCAGTAACCGTTTTCATGTTTAGGTTTCACTCTGTTTTCTCCTATATGGATACATGTAGTTGGAACTCTAAATCAAACACGGTTTGTGCTAGCTCTTTTGAAACTTGGCACAATAATGTAGTTCCAAGTTCTATCCCTATGGTTTGTGTGCTATTGAAGTAGCCCCAAGCAGAGACTGACGAAAATCCCTTTCATTGAAAGGGGTTGCCAAGCTTCCAAAAAACTACGAGTTTCCTGAAATCTCAGCAAACATTTTTTCACCCAATCTTGATGACACTTCCATTTAATGATCAGTACACCATCCCACTTGGCTCACCAAATTTCGTTCTTCTAGGTTAAAAAGTTCCTTTGCCGTAACCGTTTTCATGTTTAGGTTTCACTCTGTTTTCTCCTATATGGATACATGTAGTTGGAACTCTAAATCAAACACGGTTTGTGCTAGCTCTTTGAAACTTGGCACAATAATGTAGTTCCAAGTTCTATCGCTATGGTTTGTGTGCTATTGAAGTAGCCCCAAGCAGAGACTGACGAGAATCCCTATCATGGAAAGGGGTTGCCAGGCTTCCAAAAAACTGCGAGTTTCCTGAAATCTCAGCAAACATTTTTTCACCCAGTCTTGATGATAATTCCATTTAATGATCAGTACACCAATCCCACTTGGCTCACCAAATTTCGTTCTTCTAGGTTAAACCGTTTCTTTGCAGTAATCGTTTTCATATTTAGGTTTCACTCTGTTTTCTCCTATGTAGATACATGTATTTGGAACTCTAAATCAAAAACGGTTTGTGCTAGCTCTTTGAAACTTGGCACAATAATGTAGTTTCAAGTTCTATCGCTAGGGTTTGTGTGCTATTGAAGTAGCCCCAAGCAGAGACTGACGAGAATCCCTTTCATTGAAAGGGGTTGCCAAGCTTCCAAAAAACTACGAGTTTCCAGAAATCTCAGCAAACATTTTTTCACCCAATCTTGATGATACTTCCATTTAATGATCAGTACACCAATCCCACTTGGCTCACCAAATTTCGTTCTTCTAGGTTAAACCGTTCCTTTGCAGTAATCGTTTTCATGTTTAGGTTTCACTCTGTTTTCTCCTATATGGATACATGTAGTTGGAACTCTAAATCAAACACGGTTTGTGCTAGCTCTTTGAAACTTGGCACAATAATATAGTTCCAATTTCTATCGCTATGATTTGTGTGCTATTGAAGTAGCCCCAAGCAGAGACTGACGAGAATCCCTTTCATTGAAAGGGATTGTCAAGCTTCCAAAAACTACGAGTTTCCCGAAATCTCAGCAAACATTTTTTCACCCAAACTTGATGATACTTCCATTTAATGGTCAGTTACCAATCCCACTTGGCTCACCAAATTTCATTCTTCTAGGTTAAACCGTTCCTTTGCAGTAACTGTTTTCATGTTTAGGTTTCACTCTGTTTTCTCCTATATGGATACATGTAGTTGGAACTCTAAATCAAACACTGTTTGTGCTAGCTCTTTGAAACTTGGCACAATAATGTAGTTCCAAGTTCTATCGCTATGGTTGTGTGCTATTGAAGTAGCCCCAAGCAGAGACTGACGAGAAACCCTTTCATTGAAAGGGGTTGCCAAGCTTCCAAAAAACTACGAGTTTCCTGAAATCTCAGCAAACATTTTTTCACCCAATCTTGATGATACTTCCATTTAATGATCAGTACACCAATCCCACTTGGCTCACCAAATTTCGTTCTTCTAGGTTAAACCGTTCCTTTGCAGTAACCGTTTTCCTGTTTAGGTTTCACTCTGTTTTCTCTTATATAGATACATGTAGTTGGAACTCTAAATCAAACACGGTTTGTGCTAGCTCTTTGAAACTTGGCACAATAATGTAGTTCAAGTTCTATCGCTATGGTTTGTGTGCTATTGAAGTAGCCCCAAAGAGAGACTGACGAGAATCCCTTTCAGTGAAAGGGGTTGGATGCTTCCAAAAAACTGCGAGTATCCAGAAATCTCAGCAAACATTTTTTCACCCAGTCTTGATGATACTTCCATTTAATGATCAGTACACCAATCCCACTTGGCTCACCAAATTTCGTTCTTCTAGGTTAAACCGTTCCTTTGCAGTAATTGTTTTCATATTTAAGTTTCACTCTGTTTCTCCTATATAGATACATGTAGTTGGAACTCTAAATCAAACACGGTTTGTGCTAGCTCTTTGAAACTTGGCACAATAATGTAGTTTCAAGTTCTATCGCTAGGGTTTGTGTGCTATTGAAGTAGCCCCAAGCAGAGACTGACGACAATCCCTTTCATTGAAAGGGGTTGCCAAGCTTCCAAAAAACTACAAGTTTCCTGAAATCTCAGCAAACATTTTTTCACCAATCTGATGATACTTCCATTTAATGATCAGTACACCAATCCCACTTGGCTCACCAAATTTCATTCTTCTAGGTTAAACCGTTCCTTTGCAGTAACTGTTTTCATGTTTAGGTTTCACTCTGTTTTCTCCTATATGGATACATGTAGTTGGCACTCTAAATCAAACACGGTTTGTGCTAGCTCTTTGAAACTTGGCACAATAATGTAGTTCCAAGTTCTATCGCTATGGTTTGTGTGCTATTGAAGTAGCCCCAAGAAGAGACTGATGAGAATCCCTTTCATTGAAAGGGGTTGCCATGCTTCCAAAAAACTGCGAGTTTCCTGAAATCTCAGCAAACATTTTTTCACCCAATCTTGATGATACTTGCAGGTAGTGATCACTACACGAATCTCACTTGGCTCACTAAATTTCGTTCTTCTAGGTTAAACCGTTCCTTTGCAGTATCCGTTTTCATGTTTAGGTTTCACTCTGTTTTCTCCTATATGGATACATGTAGTTGGAACTCTAAATCAAACACAGTTTGTGCTAGCTCTTTGAAACTTGGCACAAGAATGTAGTTCAAAGTTCTATCGCTATGGTTTGTGTGCTACTGAAGTAGCCCCAAGCAGAGACTGACGAGAATCCCTTTCATTGAAAGGGGTTATCAAGGTTCCAAAAAACTACGAGTTTCCTGAAATCTCAGCTAACATTTTTTCACCCAATCTTGATGATAATTCCATTTAATGATCAGTACACCAATCCCACTTGGCTCACCAAATTTCGTTCTTCTAGGTTAAACCGTTCCTTTGCAGTAACCGTTTTCATGTTTAGGTTTCACTCTGTTTTCTCCTATATGGATACATGTAGTTGGAACTCTAAATCAAACACGGTTTGTGCTAGCTCTTTGAAACTTGGCACAATAATGTAGTTCCAAGTTCTGTGGCTATGATTTGTGTGCTTTTGAAGTAGCCCCAAGCAGAGAAAGACGAGAATCCCTTTCATTGAAAGGGGTTATCAAGCTTCCAAAAAACTACGAGTTTCCTGAAATCTAGCAAACATTTTTTCACCCAATCTTGATGATAACTTGCAGGTAGAGATCAGTACACGAATCCCACTTGGCTCACCAAATTTCGTTCTTCTAGGTTAAACCGTTCCTTTGCAGTAACCGTTTCATGTTTAGGTTTCACTCTGTTTTCCCCTATATGGATACATGTAGTTGGAACTCTAAATCAAACACGGTTTGTGCTAGCTCTTTGAAACTTGGCACAATAATGTAGTTCCAAGTTCTATCGCTATGGTTTGTGTGCTATTGAAGTAGCCCCAAGCAGAGACTGACGAGAATCCCTATCATGGAAAGGGGTTGCCAGGCTTCCAAAAAACTGCGAGTTTCCTGAAATCTCAGCAAACTTTTTTTCACCCAGTCTTGATGATAATTCCATTTAATGATCAGTACACCAATCAGACTTGGCTCACCAAATTTCGTTCTTCTAGGTTAAACCGTTTCTTTGCAGTAATCGTTTTCATATTTAGGTTTCACTCTGTTTTCTCCTATGTAGATACATGTATTTGGAACTCTAAATCAAAAACGGTTTGTGCTAGCTCTTTGAAACTTGGCACAATAATGTAGTTTCAAGTTCTATCGCTAGGGTTTGTGTGCTATTGAAGTAGCCCCAAGCAGAGACTGACGAGGAATCCCTTTCATTGAAAGGGGTTGCCAAGCTTCCAAAAAACTACGAGTTTCCAGAAATCTCAGCAAACATTTTTTCACCCAATCTTGATGATACTTCCATTTAATGATCAGTACACCAATCCCACTTGGCTCACCAAATTTCGTTCTTCTAGGTTAAACCGTTCCTTTGCAGTAATCGTTTTCATGTTTAGGTTTCACTCTGTTTTCTCCTATATGGATACATGTAGTTGGAACTCTAAATCAAACACGGTTTGTGCTAGCTCTTTGAAACTTGGCACAATAATATAGTTCCAATTTCTATCGCTATGATTTGTGTGCTATTGAAGTAGCCCCAAGCAGAGACTGACGAGAATCCCTTTCATTGAAAGGGATTGTCAAGCTTCCAAAAAACTACGAGTTTCCCGAAATCTCAGCAAACATTTTTCACCCAATCTTGATGATACTTCCATTTAATGGTCAGTACACCAATCCCACTTGGCTCACCAAATTTCATTCTTCTAGGTTAAACCGTTCCTTTGCAGTAACTGTTTTCATGTTTAGGTTTCACTCTGTTTTCTCCTATATGGATACATGTAGTTGGAACTCTAAATCAAACACGGTTTGTGCTAGCTCTTTGAAACTTGGCACAATAATGTAGTTCCAAGTTCTATCGCTATGGTTTGTGTGCTATTGAAGTAGCCCAAGCAGAGACTGACGAGAAACCCTTTCATTGTAAGGGGTTGCCAAGCTTCCAAAAAACTACGAGTTTCCTGAAATCTCAGCAAACATTTTTTCACCCAATCTTGATGATACTTCTATTTAATAATCAGTACACCAATCCCACTTGGCTCACCAAATTTCGTTCTTCGAGGTTAAACCGTTCCTTTGCAGTAACCGTTTTCCTGTTTAGGTTTCACTCTGTTTTCTCTTATATAGATACATGTAGTTGAAACTCTAAATCACACACGGTTTGTGCTAGCTCTTTGAAACTTGGCACAATAATGTAGTTCCAAGTTCTATCGCTATGGTTTGTGTGCTATTGAAGTAGCCCCAAAGAGAGACTGACGAGAATCCCTTTCATTGAAAGGGGTTGGATGCTTCCAAAAACTGCGAGTATCCAGAAATCTCAGCAAACATTTTTTCACCCAGTCTTGATGATACTTCCATTTAATGATCAGTACACCAATCCCACTTGGCTCACCAAATTTCGTTCTTCTAGGTTAAACCGTTCCTTTGCAGTAACCGTTTTCATGTTTAGGTTTCACTCTGTTTTCTCCTATATGGATACATGTAGTTGGCACTCTAAATCAAACACGGTTTGTGCTAGCTCTTTGAAACTTGGCACAATAATGTAGTTCCAAGTTCTATCGCTATGGTTTGTGTGCTATTGAAGTAGCCCCAAGCAGAGACTGATGAGAATCCCTTTCATTGAAAGGGGTTGCCAAGCTTCCAAAAAACTGCGAGTTTCCTGAAAATCTCAGCAACATTTTTTCACCCAATCTTGATGATACTTGCAGGTAGTGATCAGTACACGAATCTCACTTGGCTCACTAAATTTCGTTCTTCTAGGTTAAACCGTTCCTTTGCAGTAACCGTTTTCATGTTTAGTTTCACTCTGTTTTCTCCTATATGGATACATGTAGTTGGAACTGTAAATCAAACACGGTTTGTGCTAGCTCTTTGAAACTTGGCACAATAATGTAGTTCCAAGTTCTATCGCTATGGTTTGTGTGCTATTGAAGTAGCCCCAAGCAGAGACTGACGAGAAACCCTTTCATTGAAAGGGGTTGCCAAGCTTCCAAAAAACTACGAGTTTCCTGAAATCTCAGCAAACATTTTTTCACCCAATCTTGATGATACTTCTATTTAATATCAGTACACCAATCCCACTTGGCTCACCAAAGTTCGTTCTTCTAGGTTAAACCGTTCCTTTGCAGTAACCGTTTTCCTGTTTAGGTTTCACTCTGTTTTCTCCTATATAGATACATGTAGTTGGAACTCTAAATCAAACACGGTTTGTGCTAGCTCTTTGAAACTTGGCACAATAATGTAGTTCCAAGTTCTATCGCTATGGTTTGTGTGCTATTGAAGTAGCCCCAAGCAGAGACTGACG
>NW_027553714.1:0-32477 GCF_045843805.1 Urocitellus parryii
AACAGAGGAGACTCTCTTAATGTTTTTGTCATCTGCGTACCTCACTTTCTTAGAGTGTTCTATTTTAAAATCAAGAAGATGATTTCCATCAATTAGATTACATTAAAATTAAAAGTATTCACTAAAATAAACTCCTTTTTAAAATTGATTCTTAAGACATTTTACTTAAAACCATTTTTTGTATTAGGTACTTTACACAAAGTTTTTTCATGGTATATGTACTCTGATTCCACATAAAAAACAATCCATTAAACAGGGAATACAGGGAATATGTTTCACAAATTTGTCATTTTATTTACTCTCTCTCTCTCTCTCTCTCTCTCTCTCTTTCTTCTTCTTCTTCTTTTTCTCCTTCTTCTTCTTCTTCTTCTTCTTCTTCTTCTTCTTCTTCTTCTTCTTCTTCTTCTTCTTCTGCTTCTTCTTCTTCGTGAACATACCTGAAGGAGTAATAAATAAAATTTTAATGTAACATATTGAGTGAAAACGTGGAATTAAAGTAAATTTTTCTTTCTTTCTTTCTTTTTTCTTTCTTTCTTTCTTTCTTTCTTTCTTTCTTTTTCTTTCTTTCTTTCTGTATTTCTTTCTTTCTTTTTTAGTAAATGCTCACTCTGAAAATAATATCATTGTTTTAATGGAGAGATTTTCAAATTGTTTTCTGAAAAGTAAATATTTTAATCTTTGTGGTAGGCATGGTGGGTAGATTTATCTCACATTATTTGATTCTACCATTGTAGAATTCAATAAACCATAGACAGTATGTAAATAAATCTAGTTATCAATTAATTTTTCTTGGGTCAGGTCTTTAGTGTTGTATTGACAAAGTCCACACTGAACCTCAGGTTGTCAAGGACAAATAAGTTTTCTTTTAGTATGTTTTCTGAATTTGCATTAAATACAATTATTTTGGTTTTGTGTGTAAAGATAAATTTTAATAAACACAGGTTCCACAAAAGTCCTACTGCTAAGTCAAACAAAATATTTAATACTCTACACAGAAACTCTGAAACACTTTCAAAGAAATATTTAAAAGCCTAAATAAATATGGTCAGATCCTTGCTCATGAATTAGAAGAGTCAGTGTTGCAAAACTGTTCACTTTCAACAAAGTTACCTGTAGATTCATTTTAGTAGTAAAAAAATCTCCAGTGTGTGTGTGTGAGTGTGTGTGTGTGTATGTGCTTGTGTCTGTGTGTGTGCTATGTGTTTATGTGTGTGTGTATCTAAATTAGTAAGACGTTTTAAAAATTTTAGCATTGGCATGTTGAATAAGGCAGAAATATTTTTGAGAAGTGAATCATTAGATACCAAAAGTTTTTTTTTTTTTTTTTTCCGATTTTAGAAAAATAGTTTTCAGTGGCTCTGGGTGAGGAACAGTGTGTAGATGCCGAGTGCCTCGGTTACATCAGGCAGCAGCCCCTCGAGGTGGTCCGTGGGTCCCCCTGCTGGTGGAAAAGATCCTCCCGGTTCTCCTTCTCCCGCACCACAGAAGACTGCTTCACTGCTCCTGTGGCCACTTCCTCTCCATCGGCGTGGACCAGCACAGTGCGGAAACTTTCGCCAGAGCCCCAGCTGCTCTGGCTCTTCCACACCAGGGTGGCGGTGGGCTGTGGGCCACCCCGGCACCAGCTGCCCACACCGTGACTGTCTGGCCGGCCCGCAGGACGTACTTGGGTGTGAACTTACAGGCGATCTCATCGCCCTCCAGGACCTGCCTCTTAATCCTCCAGTTCCCCAGGGACTGATCCTTGTCTGAGTCCTTCTTGAGCCGCAGGAACCTGCCCTCCAGGTCAATCTCCTCCGTGCTGACGCTGCAGGTGGCAGAGGCCTGCTGGGCCAGGAGGAAGCTGCTGCTGCTGCTGCCCGAGCCAATGCTGCCCGAGCCAATGCCACTTGAGCCGCTGCCTGGGGGCTCCTCCGCCTCCAGACGCAGCCGCTTGCTTCGGCTTGAACGCCCAGCTCTGGACATGCTGCTGCTGCTGCTCCAGGTGGCCCGTGAGATGGTGACCCGTGAGGAGGGGCTGGGAGCCAGCTTCAGCCTCTCCTCCTCGCCCTCTAGGAGCTTGCGGTAGGCGCTGATCTCCATGTCCAAGGTCAACTGGACGTCCAGCAACTCCTGGTACTCGGCCAGCTGTTGCTGCATCACATCACGCATCTCCATCATCTCCTGCTCCTTGGCGTCCAGCGTCTTCCGGAACTTCTCCCGCTCCTCAGTCCTGGCCCCTTCCAGCTCTCGGATGCGGTCCTCAGCAGCACTGGCCTGCTTCTGGAGGCTGGAGATCTGGTAGCTGGGGGACTCGATCCGCATGCGGGCCTCCTTCAGCTCCTCACCGGCAGCATACCAAAAGTTTTTATGAACACTTTTTAAGCTACAGTAATCAAGGCAGCTTTTTATAATACAAAAATATTCACAGAAAATTAGAATTAATCCTGAAACATAGTCACATAGACATGGAAATTGTATTGGAAACAAACCTACTACCGATCAACTTTATATTACACCATGTGTGGAAGTTAAATATACAAATGCAATCGGATGAAATCTGACTACTATTATATATCATACAAAAAAGAGATCAATGCAGAAAATAAATAAATATTTTTGAAGTTTGTAGAGGAGACTCTCTTTTTTTTAAAAAAATATTTATTTATTTTTAGTTCTTGGCGGACACAACACCTTTGTTTGTTTGTGGTGCTGAGGATCGAACCCGGGCCGCACGCATGCCAGGCGAGCGCGCTACCGCTTGAGCCACATCCCCAGCCAAACAGAGGAGACTCTCTTAATGTTTTTGTCATCTGCGTACCTCACTTTCTTAGAGTGTTCTATTTTAAAATCAAGAAGATGATTTCCATCAATTAGATTACATTAAAATTAAAAGTATTCACTAAAATAAACTCCTTTTTAAAATTGATTCTTAAGACATTTTACTTAAAACCATTTTTTGTATTAGGTACTTTACACAAAGTTTTTTCATGGTATATGTACTCTGATTCCACATAAAAAACAATCCATTAAACAGGGAATACAGGGAATATGTTTCACAAATTTGTCATTTTATTTACTCTCTCTCTCTCTCTCTCTCTCTCTCTCTCTCTCTCTTTCTTCTTCTTCTTCTTTTTCTTCGTCTTCTTCTTCTTCTTCTTCTTCTTCTTCTTCTTCTTCTTCTTCTTCTTCTTCTGCTTCTACTTCTTCTTCTTCTTCTTCGTGAACATACCTGAAGGAGTAATAAATAAAATTTTAATGTAACATATTGAGTGAAAACGTGGAATTAAAGTAAATTTTTCTTTCTTTCTTTCTTTTTTCTTTCTTTCTTTCTTTCTTTCTTTCTTTTTCTTTCTTTCTTTCTGTATTTCTTTCTTTCTTTTTTAGTAAATGCTCACTCTGAAAATAATATCATTGTTTTAATGGAGAGATTTTCAAATTGTTTTCTGAAAAGTAAATATTTTAATCTTTGTGGTAGGCATGGTGGGTAGATTTATCTCACATTATTTGATTCTACCATTGTAGAATTCAATAAACCATAGACAGTATGTAAATAAATCTAGTTATCAATTAATTTTTCTTGGGTCAGGTCTTTAGTGTTGTATTGACAAAGTCCACACTGAACCTCAGGTTGTCAAGGACAAATAAGTTTTCTTTTAGTATGTTTTCTGAATTTGCATTAAATACAATTATTTTGGTTTTGTGTGTAAAGATAAATTTTAATAAACACAGGTTCCACAAAAGTCCTACTGCTAAGTCAAACAAAATATTTAATACTCTACACAGAAACTCTGAAACACTTTCAAAGAAATATTTAAAAGCCTAAATAAATATGGTCAGATCCTTGCTCATGAATTAGAAGAGTCAGTGTTGCAAAACTGTTCACTTTCAACAAAGTTACCTGTAGATTCATTTTAGTAGTAAAAAAAATCTCCAGTGTGTGTGTGTGAGTGTGTGTGTGTGTATGTGCTTGTGTCTGTGTGTGTGCTATGTGTTTATGTGTGTGTGTATCTAAATTAGTAAGACGTTTTAAAAATTTTAGCATTGGCATGTTGAATAAGGCAGAAATATTTTTGAGAAGTGAATCATTAGATACCAAAAGTTTTTTTTTTTTTTTTCCGATTTTAGAAAAATAGTTTTCAGTGGCTCTGGGTGAGGAACAGTGTGTAGATGCCGAGTGCTCGGTTACATCAGGCAGCAGCCCCTCGAGGTGGTCCGTGGGTCCCCCTGCTGGTGGAAAAGATCCTCCCGGTTCTCCTTCTCCCGCACCACAGAAGACTGCTTCACTGCTCCTGTGGCCACTTCCTCTCCATCGGCGTGGACCAGCACAGTGCGGAAACTTTCGCCCGAGCCCCAGCTGCTCTGGCTCTTCCACACCAGGGTGGCGGGGGGCTGTGGGCCACCCCGGCACCAGCTGCCCACACCGTGACTGTCTGGCCGGCCCGCAGGACGTACTTGGGTGTGAACTTACAGGCGATCTCATCGCCCTCCAGGACCTGCCTCTTAATCCTCCAGTTCCCCAGGGACTGATCCTTGTCTGAGTCCTTCTTGAGCCGCAGGAACCTGCCCTCCAGGTCAATCTCCTCCGTGCTGACGCTGCAGGTGGCAGAGGCCTGCTGGGCCAGGAGGAAGCTGCTGCTGCTGCTGCCCGAGCCAATGCTGCCCGAGCCAATGCCACTTGAGCCGCTGCCTGGGGGCTCCTCCGCCTCCAGACGCAGCCGCTTGCTTCGGCTTGAACGCCCAGCTCTGGACATGCTGCTGCTGCTGCTCCAGGTGGCCCGTGAGATGGTGACCCGTGAGGAGGGGCTGGGAGCCAGCTTCAGCCTCTCCTCCTCGCCCTCTAGGAGCTTGCGGTAGGCGCTGATCTCCATGTCCAAGGTCAACTGGACGTCCAGCAACTCCTGGTACTCGGCCAGCTGTTGCTGCATCACATCACGCATCTCCATCATCTCCTGCTCCTTGGCGTCCAGCGTCTTCCGGAACTTCTCCCGCTCCTCAGTCCTGGCCCCTTCCAGCTCTCGGATGCGGTCCTCAGCAGCACTGGCCTGCTTCTGGAGGCTGGAGATCTGGTAGCTGGGGGACTCGATCCGCATGCGGGCCTCCTTCAGCTCCTCACCGGCAGCATACCAAAAGTTTTTATGAACACTTTTTAAGCTACAGTAATCAAGGCAGCTTTTTATAATACAAAAATATTCACAGAAAATTAGAATTAATCCTGAAACATAGTCACATAGACATGGAAATTGTATTGGAAACAAACCTACTACCGATCAACTTTATATTACACCATGTGTGGAAGTTAAATATACAAATGCAATCGGATGAAATCTGACTACTATTATATATCATACAAAAAAGAGATCAATGCAGAAAATAAATAAATATTTTTGAAGTTTGTAGAGGAGACTCTCTTTTTTTTAAAAAAATATTTATTTATTTTTAGTTCTTGGCGGACACAACACCTTTGTTTGTTTGTGGTGCTGAGGATCGAACCCGGGCCGCACGCATGCCAGGCGAGCGCGCTACCGCTTGAGCCACATCCCCAGCCAAACAGAGGAGACTCTCTTAATGTTTTTGTCATCTGCGTACCTCACTTTCTTAGAGTGTTCTATTTTAAAATCAAGAAGATGATTTCCATCAATTAGATTACATTAAAATTAAAAGTATTCACTAAAATAAACTCCTTTTTAAAATTGATTCTTAAGACATTTTACTTAAAACCATTTTTTGTATTAGGTACTTTACACAAAGTTTTTTCATGGTATATGTACTCTGATTCCACATAAAAAACAATCCATTAAACAGGGAATACAGGGAATATGTTTCACAAATTTGTCATTTTATTTACTCTCTCTCTCTCTCTCTCTCTCTCTCTCTCTCTTTCTTCTTCTTCTTCTTTTTCTTCGTCTTCTTCTTCTTCTTCTTCTTCTTCTTCTTCTTCTTCTTCTTCTTCTTCTTCTTCTTCTTCTTCTTCTTCTTCTACTTCTTCTTCTTCTTCTTCGTGAACATACCTGAAGGAGTAATAAATAAAATTTTAATGTAACATATTGAGTGAAAACGTGGAATTAAAGTAAATTTTTCTTTCTTTCTTTCTTTTTTCTTTCTTTCTTTCTTTCTTTCTTTCTTTCTTTTTCTTTCTTTCTTTCTGTATTTCTTTCTTTCTTTTTTAGTAAATGCTCACTCTGAAAATAATATCATTGTTTTAATGGAGAGATTTTCAAATTGTTTTCTGAAAAGTAAATATTTTAATCTTTGTGGTAGGCATGGTGGGTAGATTTATCTCACATTATTTGATTCTACCATTGTAGAATTCAATAAACCATAGACAGTATGTAAATAAATCTAGTTATCAATTAATTTTTCTTGGGTCAGGTCTTTAGTGTTGTATTGACAAAGTCCACACTGAACCTCAGGTTGTCAAGGACAAATAAGTTTTCTTTTAGTATGTTTTCTGAATTTGCATTAAATACAATTATTTTGGTTTTGTGTGTAAAGATAAATTTTAATAAACACAGGTTCCACAAAAGTCCTACTGCTAAGTCAAACAAAATATTTAATACTCTACACAGAAACTCTGAAACACTTTCAAAGAAATATTTAAAAGCCTAAATAAATATGGTCAGATCCTTGCTCATGAATTAGAAGAGTCAGTGTTGCAAAACTGTTCACTTTCAACAAAGTTACCTGTAGAT
Source organism: Urocitellus parryii (assembly GCF_045843805.1). Classification (NCBI taxonomy): domain Eukaryota; kingdom Metazoa; phylum Chordata; class Mammalia; order Rodentia; family Sciuridae; genus Urocitellus; species Urocitellus parryii. The sequence continues at coordinate 6,672 of NW_027553714.1, forward strand.
TCATTTTAGTAGTAAAAAAAATCTCCAGTGTGTGTGTGTGAGTGTGTGTGTGTGTATGTGCTTGTGTCTGTGTGTGTGCTATGTGTTTATGTGTGTGTGTATCTAAATTAGTAAGACGTTTTAAAAATTTTAGCATTGGCATGTTGAATAAGGCAGAAATATTTTTGAGAAGTGAATCATTAGATACCAAAAGTTTTTTTTTTTTTTTTCCGATTTTAGAAAAATAGTTTTCAGTGGCTCTGGGTGAGGAACAGTGTGTAGATGCCGAGTGCTCGGTTACATCAGGCAGCAGCCCCTCGAGGTGGTCCGTGGGTCCCCCTGCTGGTGGAAAAGATCCTCCCGGTTCTCCTTCTCCCGCACCACAGAAGACTGCTTCACTGCTCCTGTGGCCACTTCCTCTCCATCGGCGTGGACCAGCACAGTGCGGAAACTTTCGCCCGAGCCCCAGCTGCTCTGGCTCTTCCACACCAGGGTGGCGGGGGGCTGTGGGCCACCCCGGCACCAGCTGCCCACACCGTGACTGTCTGGCCGGCCCGCAGGACGTACTTGGGTGTGAACTTACAGGCGATCTCATCGCCCTCCAGGACCTGCCTCTTAATCCTCCAGTTCCCCAGGGACTGATCCTTGTCTGAGTCCTTCTTGAGCCGCAGGAACCTGCCCTCCAGGTCAATCTCCTCCGTGCTGACGCTGCAGGTGGCAGAGGCCTGCTGGGCCAGGAGGAAGCTGCTGCTGCTGCTGCCCGAGCCAATGCTGCCCGAGCCAATGCCACTTGAGCCGCTGCCTGGGGGCTCCTCCGCCTCCAGACGCAGCCGCTTGCTTCGGCTTGAACGCCCAGCTCTGGACATGCTGCTGCTGCTGCTCCAGGTGGCCCGTGAGATGGTGACCCGTGAGGAGGGGCTGGGAGCCAGCTTCAGCCTCTCCTCCTCGCCCTCTAGGAGCTTGCGGTAGGCGCTGATCTCCATGTCCAAGGTCAACTGGACGTCCAGCAACTCCTGGTACTCGGCCAGCTGTTGCTGCATCACATCACGCATCTCCATCATCTCCTGCTCCTTGGCGTCCAGCGTCTTCCGGAACTTCTCCCGCTCCTCAGTCCTGGCCCCTTCCAGCTCTCGGATGCGGTCCTCAGCAGCACTGGCCTGCTTCTGGAGGCTGGAGATCTGGTAGCTGGGGGACTCGATCCGCATGCGGGCCTCCTTCAGCTCCTCACCGGCAGCATACCAAAAGTTTTTATGAACACTTTTTAAGCTACAGTAATCAAGGCAGCTTTTTATAATACAAAAATATTCACAGAAAATTAGAATTAATCCTGAAACATAGTCACATAGACATGGAAATTGTATTGGAAACAAACCTACTACCGATCAACTTTATATTACACCATGTGTGGAAGTTAAATATACAAATGCAATCGGATGAAATCTGACTACTATTATATATCATACAAAAAAGAGATCAATGCAGAAAATAAATAAATATTTTGAAGTTTGTAGAGGAGACTCTCTTTTTTTTAAAAAAATATTTATTTATTTTTAGTTCTTGGCGGACACAACACCTTTGTTTGTTTGTGGTGCTGAGGATCGAACCCGGGCCGCACGCATGCCAGGCGAGCGCGCTACCGCTTGAGCCACATCCCCAGCCAAACAGAGGAGACTCTCTTAATGTTTTTGTCATCTGCGTACCTCACTTTCTTAGAGTGTTCTATTTTAAAATCAAGAAGATGATTTCCATCAATTAGATTACATTAAAATTAAAAGTATTCACTAAAATAAACTCCTTTTTAAAATTGATTCTTAAGACATTTTACTTAAAACCATTTTTTGTATTAGGTACTTTACACAAAGTTTTTTCATGGTATATGTACTCTGATTCCACATAAAAAACAATCCATTAAACAGGGAATACAGGGAATATGTTTCACAAATTTGTCATTTTATTTACTCTCTCTCTCTCTCTCTCTCTCTCTCTCTTTCTTCTTCTTCTTTTTCTTCGTCTTCTTCTTCTTCTTCTTCTTCTTCTTCTTCTTCTTCTTCTTCTTCTTCTTCTGCTTCTACTTCTTCTTCTTCTTCTTCGTGAACATACCTGAAGGAGTAATAAATAAAATTTTAATGTAACATATTGAGTGAAAACGTGGAATTAAAGTAAATTTTTCTTTCTTTCTTTCTTTTTTCTTTCTTTCTTTCTTTCTTTCTTTCTTTCTTTTTCTTTCTTTCTTTCTGTATTTCTTTCTTTCTTTTTTAGTAAATGCTCACTCTGAAAATAATATCATTGTTTTAATGGAGAGATTTTCAAATTGTTTTCTGAAAAGTAAATATTTTAATCTTTGTGGTAGGCATGGTGGGTAGATTTATCTCACATTATTTGATTCTACCATTGTAGAATTCAATAAACCATAGACAGTATGTAAATAAATCTAGTTATCAATTAATTTTTCTTGGGTCAGGTCTTTAGTGTTGTATTGACAAAGTCCACACTGAACCTCAGGTTGTCAAGGACAAATAAGTTTTCTTTTAGTATGTTTTCTGAATTTGCATTAAATACAATTATTTTGGTTTTGTGTGTAAAGATAAATTTTAATAAACACAGGTTCCACAAAAGTCCTACTGCTAAGTCAAACAAAATATTTAATACTCTACACAGAAACTCTGAAACACTTTCAAAGAAATATTTAAAAGCCTAAATAAATATGGTCAGATCCTTGCTCATGAATTAGAAGAGTCAGTGTTGCAAAACTGTTCACTTTCAACAAAGTTACCTGTAGATTCATTTTAGTAGTAAAAAAAAATCTCCAGTGTGTGTGTGTGAGTGTGTGTGTGTGTATGTGCTTGTGTCTGTGTGTGTGCTATGTGTTTATGTGTGTGTGTATCTAAATTAGTAAGACGTTTTAAAAATTTTAGCATTGGCATGTTGAATAAGGCAGAAATATTTTTGAGAAGTGAATCATTAGATACCAAAAGTTTTTTTTTTTTTTTTTTCCGATTTTAGAAAAATAGTTTTCAGTGGCTCTGGGTGAGGAACAGTGTGTAGATGCCGAGTGCTCGGTTACATCAGGCAGCAGCCCCTCGAGGTGGTCCGTGGGTCCCCCTGCTGGTGGAAAAGATCCTCCCGGTTCTCCTTCTCCCGCACCACAGAAGACTGCTTCACTGCTCCTGTGGCCACTTCCTCTCCATCGGCGTGGACCAGCACAGTGCGGAAACTTTCGCCAGAGCCCCAGCTGCTCTGGCTCTTCCACACCAGGGTGGCGGTGGGCTGTGGGCCACCCCGGCACCAGCTGCCCACACCGTGACTGTCTGGCCGGCCCGCAGGACGTACTTGGGTGTGAACTTACAGGCGATCTCATCGCCCTCCAGGACCTGCCTCTTAATCCTCCAGTTCCCCAGGGACTGATCCTTGTCTGAGTCCTTCTTGAGCCGCAGGAACCTGCCCTCCAGGTCAATCTCCTCCGTGCTGACGCTGCAGGTGGCAGAGGCCTGCTGGGCCAGGAGGAAGCTGCTGCTGCTGCTGCCCGAGCCAATGCTGCCCGAGCCAATGCCACTTGAGCCGCTGCCTGGGGGCTCCTCCGCCTCCAGACGCAGCCGCTTGCTTCGGCTTGAACGCCCAGCTCTGGACATGCTGCTGCTGCTGCTCCAGGTGGCCCGTGAGATGGTGACCCGTGAGGAGGGGCTGGGAGCCAGCTTCAGCCTCTCCTCCTCGCCCTCTAGGAGCTTGCGGTAGGCGCTGATCTCCATGTCCAAGGTCAACTGGACGTCCAGCAACTCCTGGTACTCGGCCAGCTGTTGCTGCATCACATCACGCATCTCCATCATCTCCTGCTCCTTGGCGTCCAGCGTCTTCCGGAACTTCTCCCGCTCCTCAGTCCTGGCCCCTTCCAGCTCTCGGATGCGGTCCTCAGCAGCACTGGCCTGCTTCTGGAGGCTGGAGATCTGGTAGCTGGGGGACTCGATCCGCATGCGGGCCTCCTTCAGCTCCTCACCGGCAGCATACCAAAAGTTTTTATGAACACTTTTTAAGCTACAGTAATCAAGGCAGCTTTTTATAATACAAAAATATTCACAGAAAATTAGAATTAATCCTGAAACATAGTCACATAGACATGGAAATTGTATTGGAAACAAACCTACTACCGATCAACTTTATATTACACCATGTGTGGAAGTTAAATATACAAATGCAATCGGATGAAATCTGACTACTATTATATATCATACAAAAAAGAGATCAATGCAGAAAATAAATAAATATTTTTGAAGTTTGTAGAGGAGACTCTCTTTTTTTTAAAAAAATATTTATTTATTTTTAGTTCTTGGCGGACACAACACCTTTGTTTGTTTGTGGTGCTGAGGATCGAACCCGGGCCGCACGCATGCCAGGCGAGCGCGCTACCGCTTGAGCCACATCCCCAGCCAAACAGAGGAGACTCTCTTAATGTTTTTGTCATCTGCGTACCTCACTTTCTTAGAGTGTTCTATTTTAAAATCAAGAAGATGATTTCCATCAATTAGATTACATTAAAATTAAAAGTATTCACTAAAATAAACTCCTTTTTAAAATTGATTCTTAAGACATTTTACTTAAAACCATTTTTTGTATTAGGTACTTTACACAAAGTTTTTTCATGGTATATGTACTCTGATTCCACATAAAAAACAATCCATTAAACAGGGAATACAGGGAATATGTTTCACAAATTTGTCATTTTATTTACTCTCTCTCTCTCTCTCTCTCTCTCTCTCTCTCTCTCTTTCTTCTTCTTCTTCTTTTTCTTCGTCTTCTTCTTCTTCTTCTTCTTCTTCTTCTTCTTCTTCTTCTTCTTCTTCTTCTGCTTCTACTTCTTCTTCTTCTTCTTCGTGAACATACCTGAAGGAGTAATAAATAAAATTTTAATGTAACATATTGAGTGAAAACGTGGAATTAAAGTAAATTTTTCTTTCTTTCTTTCTTTTTTCTTTCTTTCTTTCTTTCTTTCTTTCTTTTTCTTTCTTTCTTTCTGTATTTCTTTCTTTCTTTTTTAGTAAATGCTCACTCTGAAAATAATATCATTGTTTTAATGGAGAGATTTTCAAATTGTTTTCTGAAAAGTAAATATTTTAATCTTTGTGGTAGGCATGGTGGGTAGATTTATCTCACATTATTTGATTCTACCATTGTAGAATTCAATAAACCATAGACAGTATGTAAATAAATCTAGTTATCAATTAATTTTTCTTGGGTCAGGTCTTTAGTGTTGTATTGACAAAGTCCACACTGAACCTCAGGTTGTCAAGGACAAATAAGTTTTCTTTTAGTATGTTTTCTGAATTTGCATTAAATACAATTATTTTGGTTTTGTGTGTAAAGATAAATTTTAATAAACACAGGTTCCACAAAAGTCCTACTGCTAAGTCAAACAAAATATTTAATACTCTACACAGAAACTCTGAAACACTTTCAAAGAAATATTTAAAAGCCTAAATAAATATGGTCAGATCCTTGCTCATGAATTAGAAGAGTCAGTGTTGCAAAACTGTTCACTTTCAACAAAGTTACCTGTAGATTCATTTTAGTAGTAAAAAAAATCTCCAGTGTGTGTGTGTGAGTGTGTGTGTGTGTATGTGCTTGTGTCTGTGTGTGTGCTATGTGTTTATGTGTGTGTGTATCTAAATTAGTAAGACGTTTTAAAAATTTTAGCATTGGCATGTTGAATAAGGCAGAAATATTTTTGAGAAGTGAATCATTAGATACCAAAAGTTTTTTTTTTTTTTTCCGATTTTAGAAAAATAGTTTTCAGTGGCTCTGGGTGAGGAACAGTGTGTAGATGCCGAGTGCTCGGTTACATCAGGCAGCAGCCCCTCGAGGTGGTCCGTGGGTCCCCCTGCTGGTGGAAAAGATCCTCCCGGTTCTCCTTCTCCCGCACCACAGAAGACTGCTTCACTGCTCCTGTGGCCACTTCCTCTCCATCGGCGTGGACCAGCACAGTGCGGAAACTTTCGCCCGAGCCCCAGCTGCTCTGGCTCTTCCACACCAGGGTGGCGGGGGGCTGTGGGCCACCCCGGCACCAGCTGCCCACACCGTGACTGTCTGGCCGGCCCGCAGGACGTACTTGGGTGTGAACTTACAGGCGATCTCATCGCCCTCCAGGACCTGCCTCTTAATCCTCCAGTTCCCCAGGGACTGATCCTTGTCTGAGTCCTTCTTGAGCCGCAGGAACCTGCCCTCCAGGTCAATCTCCTCCGTGCTGACGCTGCAGGTGGCAGAGGCCTGCTGGGCCAGGAGGAAGCTGCTGCTGCTGCTGCCCGAGCCAATGCTGCCCGAGCCAATGCCACTTGAGCCGCTGCCTGGGGGCTCCTCCGCCTCCAGACGCAGCCGCTTGCTTCGGCTTGAACGCCCAGCTCTGGACATGCTGCTGCTGCTGCTCCAGGTGGCCCGTGAGATGGTGACCCGTGAGGAGGGGCTGGGAGCCAGCTTCAGCCTCTCCTCCTCGCCCTCTAGGAGCTTGCGGTAGGCGCTGATCTCCATGTCCAAGGTCAACTGGACGTCCAGCAACTCCTGGTACTCGGCCAGCTGTTGCTGCATCACATCACGCATCTCCATCATCTCCTGCTCCTTGGCGTCCAGCGTCTTCCGGAACTTCTCCCGCTCCTCAGTCCTGGCCCCTTCCAGCTCTCGGATGCGGTCCTCAGCAGCACTGGCCTGCTTCTGGAGGCTGGAGATCTGGTAGCTGGGGGACTCGATCCGCATGCGGGCCTCCTTCAGCTCCTCACCGGCAGCATACCAAAAGTTTTTATGAACACTTTTTAAGCTACAGTAATCAAGGCAGCTTTTTATAATACAAAAATATTCACAGAAAATTAGAATTAATCCTGAAACATAGTCACATAGACATGGAAATTGTATTGGAAACAAACCTACTACCGATCAACTTTATATTACACCATGTGTGGAAGTTAAATATACAAATGCAATCGGATGAAATCTGACTACTATTATATATCATACAAAAAAGAGATCAATGCAGAAAATAAATAAATATTTTTGAAGTTTGTAGAGGAGACTCTCTTTTTTTTAAAAAAATATTTATTTATTTTTAGTTCTTGGCGGACACAACACCTTTGTTTGTTTGTGGTGCTGAGGATCGAACCCGGGCCGCACGCATGCCAGGCGAGCGCGCTACCGCTTGAGCCACATCCCCAGCCAAACAGAGGAGACTCTCTTAATGTTTTTGTCATCTGCGTACCTCACTTTCTTAGAGTGTTCTATTTTAAAATCAAGAAGATGATTTCCATCAATTAGATTACATTAAAATTAAAAGTATTCACTAAAATAAACTCCTTTTTAAAATTGATTCTTAAGACATTTTACTTAAAACCATTTTTTGTATTAGGTACTTTACACAAAGTTTTTTCATGGTATATGTACTCTGATTCCACATAAAAAACAATCCATTAAACAGGGAATACAGGGAATATGTTTCACAAATTTGTCATTTTATTTACTCTCTCTCTCTCTCTCTCTCTCTCTCTCTTTCTTCTTCTTCTTCTTTTTCTCCTTCTTCTTCTTCTTCTTCTTCTTCTTCTTCTTCTTCTTCTTCTTCTTCTTCTTCTTCTTCTTCTTCTTCTGCTTCTTCTTCTTCGTGAACATACCTGAAGGAGTAATAAATAAAATTTTAATGTAACATATTGAGTGAAAACGTGGAATTAAAGTAAATTTTTCTTTCTTTCTTTCTTTTTTCTTTCTTTCTTTCTTTCTTTCTTTCTTTCTTTTTCTTTCTTTCTTTCTGTATTTCTTTCTTTCTTTTTTAGTAAATGCTCACTCTGAAAATAATATCATTGTTTTAATGGAGAGATTTTCAAATTGTTTTCTGAAAAGTAAATATTTTAATCTTTGTGGTAGGCATGGTGGGTAGATTTATCTCACATTATTTGATTCTACCATTGTAGAATTCAATAAACCATAGACAGTATGTAAATAAATCTAGTTATCAATTAATTTTTCTTGGGTCAGGTCTTTAGTGTTGTATTGACAAAGTCCACACTGAACCTCAGGTTGTCAAGGACAAATAAGTTTTCTTTTAGTATGTTTTCTGAATTTGCATTAAATACAATTATTTTGGTTTTGTGTGTAAAGATAAATTTTAATAAACACAGGTTCCACAAAAGTCCTACTGCTAAGTCAAACAAAATATTTAATACTCTACACAGAAACTCTGAAACACTTTCAAAGAAATATTTAAAAGCCTAAATAAATATGGTCAGATCCTTGCTCATGAATTAGAAGAGTCAGTGTTGCAAAACTGTTCACTTTCAACAAAGTTACCTGTAGATTCATTTTAGTAGTAAAAAAAATCTCCAGTGTGTGTGTGTGAGTGTGTGTGTGTGTATGTGCTTGTGTCTGTGTGTGTGCTATGTGTTTATGTGTGTGTGTATCTAAATTAGTAAGACGTTTTAAAAATTTTAGCATTGGCATGTTGAATAAGGCAGAAATATTTTTGAGAAGTGAATCATTAGATACCAAAAGTTTTTTTTTTTTTTTTTTCCGATTTTAGAAAAATAGTTTTCAGTGGCTCTGGGTGAGGAACAGTGTGTAGATGCCGAGTGCTCGGTTACATCAGGCAGCAGCCCCTCGAGGTGGTCCGTGGGTCCCCCTGCTGGTGGAAAAGATCCTCCCGGTTCTCCTTCTCCCGCACCACAGAAGACTGCTTCACTGCTCCTGTGGCCACTTCCTCTCCATCGGCGTGGACCAGCACAGTGCGGAAACTTTCGCCCGAGCCCCAGCTGCTCTGGCTCTTCCACACCAGGGTGGCGGTGGGCTGTGGGCCACCCCGGCACCAGCTGCCCACACCGTGACTGTCTGGCCGGCCCGCAGGACGTACTTGGGTGTGAACTTACAGGCGATCTCATCGCCCTCCAGGACCTGCCTCTTAATCCTCCAGTTCCCCAGGGACTGATCCTTGTCTGAGTCCTTCTTGAGCCGCAGGAACCTGCCCTCCAGGTCAATCTCCTCCGTGCTGACGCTGCAGGTGGCAGAGGCCTGCTGGGCCAGGAGGAAGCTGCTGCTGCTGCTGCCCGAGCCAATGCTGCCCGAGCCAATGCCACTTGAGCCGCTGCCTGGGGGCTCCTCCGCCTCCAGACGCAGCCGCTTGCTTCGGCTTGAACGCCCAGCTCTGGACATGCTGCTGCTGCTGCTCCAGGTGGCCCGTGAGATGGTGACCCGTGAGGAGGGGCTGGGAGCCAGCTTCAGCCTCTCCTCCTCGCCCTCTAGGAGCTTGCGGTAGGCGCTGATCTCCATGTCCAAGGTCAACTGGACGTCCAGCAACTCCTGGTACTCGGCCAGCTGTTGCTGCATCACATCACGCATCTCCATCATCTCCTGCTCCTTGGCGTCCAGCGTCTTCCGGAACTTCTCCCGCTCCTCAGTCCTGGCCCCTTCCAGCTCTCGGATGCGGTCCTCAGCAGCACTGGCCTGCTTCTGGAGGCTGGAGATCTGGTAGCTGGGGGACTCGATCCGCATGCGGGCCTCCTTCAGCTCCTCACCGGCAGCATACCAAAAGTTTTTATGAACACTTTTTAAGCTACAGTAATCAAGGCAGCTTTTTATAATACAAAAATATTCACAGAAAATTAGAATTAATCCTGAAACATAGTCACATAGACATGGAAATTGTATTGGAAACAAACCTACTACCGATCAACTTTATATTACACCATGTGTGGAAGTTAAATATACAAATGCAATCGGATGAAATCTGACTACTATTATATATCATACAAAAAAGAGATCAATGCAGAAAATAAATAAATATTTTTGAAGTTTGTAGAGGAGACTCTCTTTTTTTTAAAAAAATATTTATTTATTTTTAGTTCTTGGCGGACACAACACCTTTGTTTGTTTGTGGTGCTGAGGATCGAACCCGGGCCGCACGCATGCCAGGCGAGCGCGCTACCGCTTGAGCCACATCCCCAGCCAAACAGAGGAGACTCTCTTAATGTTTTTGTCATCTGCGTACCTCACTTTCTTAGAGTGTTCTATTTTAAAATCAAGAAGATGATTTCCATCAATTAGATTACATTAAAATTAAAAGTATTCACTAAAATAAACTCCTTTTTAAAATTGATTCTTAAGACATTTTACTTAAAACCATTTTTTGTATTAGGTACTTTACACAAAGTTTTTTCATGGTATATGTACTCTGATTCCACATAAAAAACAATCCATTAAACAGGGAATACAGGGAATATGTTTCACAAATTTGTCATTTTATTTACTCTCTCTCTCTCTCTCTCTCTCTCTCTCTCTCTCTCTTTCTTCTTCTTCTTCTTTTTCTTCGTCTTCTTCTTCTTCTTCTTCTTCTTCTTCTTCTTCTTCTTCTTCTTCTTCTTCTGCTTCTACTTCTTCTTCTTCTTCTTCGTGAACATACCTGAAGGAGTAATAAATAAAATTTTAATGTAACATATTGAGTGAAAACGTGGAATTAAAGTAAATTTTTCTTTCTTTCTTTCTTTTTTCTTTCTTTCTTTCTTTCTTTCTTTCTTTTTCTTTCTTTCTTTCTGTATTTCTTTCTTTCTTTTTTAGTAAATGCTCACTCTGAAAATAATATCATTGTTTTAATGGAGAGATTTTCAAATTGTTTTCTGAAAAGTAAATATTTTAATCTTTGTGGTAGGCATGGTGGGTAGATTTATCTCACATTATTTGATTCTACCATTGTAGAATTCAATAAACCATAGACAGTATGTAAATAAATCTAGTTATCAATTAATTTTTCTTGGGTCAGGTCTTTAGTGTTGTATTGACAAAGTCCACACTGAACCTCAGGTTGTCAAGGACAAATAAGTTTTCTTTTAGTATGTTTTCTGAATTTGCATTAAATACAATTATTTTGGTTTTGTGTGTAAAGATAAATTTTAATAAACACAGGTTCCACAAAAGTCCTACTGCTAAGTCAAACAAAATATTTAATACTCTACACAGAAACTCTGAAACACTTTCAAAGAAATATTTAAAAGCCTAAATAAATATGGTCAGATCCTTGCTCATGAATTAGAAGAGTCAGTGTTGCAAAACTGTTCACTTTCAACAAAGTTACCTGTAGATTCATTTTAGTAGTAAAAAAAATCTCCAGTGTGTGTGTGTGAGTGTGTGTGTGTGTATGTGCTTGTGTCTGTGTGTGTGCTATGTGTTTATGTGTGTGTGTATCTAAATTAGTAAGACGTTTTAAAAATTTTAGCATTGGCATGTTGAATAAGGCAGAAATATTTTTGAGAAGTGAATCATTAGATACCAAAAGTTTTTTTTTTTTTTTTCCGATTTTAGAAAAATAGTTTTCAGTGGCTCTGGGTGAGGAACAGTGTGTAGATGCCGAGTGCTCGGTTACATCAGGCAGCAGCCCCTCGAGGTGGTCCGTGGGTCCCCCTGCTGGTGGAAAAGATCCTCCCGGTTCTCCTTCTCCCGCACCACAGAAGACTGCTTCACTGCTCCTGTGGCCACTTCCTCTCCATCGGCGTGGACCAGCACAGTGCGGAAACTTTCGCCCGAGCCCCAGCTGCTCTGGCTCTTCCACACCAGGGTGGCGGGGGGCTGTGGGCCACCCCGGCACCAGCTGCCCACACCGTGACTGTCTGGCCGGCCCGCAGGACGTACTTGGGTGTGAACTTACAGGCGATCTCATCGCCCTCCAGGACCTGCCTCTTAATCCTCCAGTTCCCCAGGGACTGATCCTTGTCTGAGTCCTTCTTGAGCCGCAGGAACCTGCCCTCCAGGTCAATCTCCTCCGTGCTGACGCTGCAGGTGGCAGAGGCCTGCTGGGCCAGGAGGAAGCTGCTGCTGCTGCTGCCCGAGCCAATGCTGCCCGAGCCAATGCCACTTGAGCCGCTGCCTGGGGGCTCCTCCGCCTCCAGACGCAGCCGCTTGCTTCGGCTTGAACGCCCAGCTCTGGACATGCTGCTGCTGCTGCTCCAGGTGGCCCGTGAGATGGTGACCCGTGAGGAGGGGCTGGGAGCCAGCTTCAGCCTCTCCTCCTCGCCCTCTAGGAGCTTGCGGTAGGCGCTGATCTCCATGTCCAAGGTCAACTGGACGTCCAGCAACTCCTGGTACTCGGCCAGCTGTTGCTGCATCACATCACGCATCTCCATCATCTCCTGCTCCTTGGCGTCCAGCGTCTTCCGGAACTTCTCCCGCTCCTCAGTCCTGGCCCCTTCCAGCTCTCGGATGCGGTCCTCAGCAGCACTGGCCTGCTTCTGGAGGCTGGAGATCTGGTAGCTGGGGGACTCGATCCGCATGCGGGCCTCCTTCAGCTCCTCACCGGCAGCATACCAAAAGTTTTTATGAACACTTTTTAAGCTACAGTAATCAAGGCAGCTTTTTATAATACAAAAATATTCACAGAAAATTAGAATTAATCCTGAAACATAGTCACATAGACATGGAAATTGTATTGGAAACAAACCTACTACCGATCAACTTTATATTACACCATGTGTGGAAGTTAAATATACAAATGCAATCGGATGAAATCTGACTACTATTATATATCATACAAAAAAGAGATCAATGCAGAAAATAAATAAATATTTTTGAAGTTTGTAGAGGAGACTCTCTTTTTTTTAAAAAAATATTTATTTATTTTTAGTTCTTGGCGGACACAACACCTTTGTTTGTTTGTGGTGCTGAGGATCGAACCCGGGCCGCACGCATGCCAGGCGAGCGCGCTACCGCTTGAGCCACATCCCCAGCCAAACAGAGGAGACTCTCTTAATGTTTTTGTCATCTGCGTACCTCACTTTCTTAGAGTGTTCTATTTTAAAATCAAGAAGATGATTTCCATCAATTAGATTACATTAAAATTAAAAGTATTCACTAAAATAAACTCCTTTTTAAAATTGATTCTTAAGACATTTTACTTAAAACCATTTTTTGTATTAGGTACTTTACACAAAGTTTTTTCATGGTATATGTACTCTGATTCCACATAAAAAACAATCCATTAAACAGGGAATACAGGGAATATGTTTCACAAATTTGTCATTTTATTTACTCTCTCTCTCTCTCTCTCTCTCTCTCTCTCTCTTTCTTCTTCTTCTTCTTTTTCTTCGTCTTCTTCTTCTTCTTCTTCTTCTTCTTCTTCTTCTTCTTCTTCTTCTTCTTCTTCTTCTTCTTCTTCTTCTTCTTCTTCTACTTCTTCTTCTTCTTCTTCGTGAACATACCTGAAGGAGTAATAAATAAAATTTTAATGTAACATATTGAGTGAAAACGTGGAATTAAAGTAAATTTTTCTTTCTTTCTTTCTTTTTTCTTTCTTTCTTTCTTTCTTTCTTTCTTTCTTTTTCTTTCTTTCTTTCTGTATTTCTTTCTTTCTTTTTTAGTAAATGCTCACTCTGAAAATAATATCATTGTTTTAATGGAGAGATTTTCAAATTGTTTTCTGAAAAGTAAATATTTTAATCTTTGTGGTAGGCATGGTGGGTAGATTTATCTCACATTATTTGATTCTACCATTGTAGAATTCAATAAACCATAGACAGTATGTAAATAAATCTAGTTATCAATTAATTTTTCTTGGGTCAGGTCTTTAGTGTTGTATTGACAAAGTCCACACTGAACCTCAGGTTGTCAAGGACAAATAAGTTTTCTTTTAGTATGTTTTCTGAATTTGCATTAAATACAATTATTTTGGTTTTGTGTGTAAAGATAAATTTTAATAAACACAGGTTCCACAAAAGTCCTACTGCTAAGTCAAACAAAATATTTAATACTCTACACAGAAACTCTGAAACACTTTCAAAGAAATATTTAAAAGCCTAAATAAATATGGTCAGATCCTTGCTCATGAATTAGAAGAGTCAGTGTTGCAAAACTGTTCACTTTCAACAAAGTTACCTGTAGATTCATTTTAGTAGTAAAAAAAATCTCCAGTGTGTGTGTGTGAGTGTGTGTGTGTGTATGTGCTTGTGTCTGTGTGTGTGCTATGTGTTTATGTGTGTGTGTATCTAAATTAGTAAGACGTTTTAAAAATTTTAGCATTGGCATGTTGAATAAGGCAGAAATATTTTTGAGAAGTGAATCATTAGATACCAAAAGTTTTTTTTTTTTTTTTCCGATTTTAGAAAAATAGTTTTCAGTGGCTCTGGGTGAGGAACAGTGTGTAGATGCCGAGTGCTCGGTTACATCAGGCAGCAGCCCCTCGAGGTGGTCCGTGGGTCCCCCTGCTGGTGGAAAAGATCCTCCCGGTTCTCCTTCTCCCGCACCACAGAAGACTGCTTCACTGCTCCTGTGGCCACTTCCTCTCCATCGGCGTGGACCAGCACAGTGCGGAAACTTTCGCCCGAGCCCCAGCTGCTCTGGCTCTTCCACACCAGGGTGGCGGGGGGCTGTGGGCCACCCCGGCACCAGCTGCCCACACCGTGACTGTCTGGCCGGCCCGCAGGACGTACTTGGGTGTGAACTTACAGGCGATCTCATCGCCCTCCAGGACCTGCCTCTTAATCCTCCAGTTCCCCAGGGACTGATCCTTGTCTGAGTCCTTCTTGAGCCGCAGGAACCTGCCCTCCAGGTCAATCTCCTCCGTGCTGACGCTGCAGGTGGCAGAGGCCTGCTGGGCCAGGAGGAAGCTGCTGCTGCTGCTGCCCGAGCCAATGCTGCCCGAGCCAATGCCACTTGAGCCGCTGCCTGGGGGCTCCTCCGCCTCCAGACGCAGCCGCTTGCTTCGGCTTGAACGCCCAGCTCTGGACATGCTGCTGCTGCTGCTCCAGGTGGCCCGTGAGATGGTGACCCGTGAGGAGGGGCTGGGAGCCAGCTTCAGCCTCTCCTCCTCGCCCTCTAGGAGCTTGCGGTAGGCGCTGATCTCCATGTCCAAGGTCAACTGGACGTCCAGCAACTCCTGGTACTCGGCCAGCTGTTGCTGCATCACATCACGCATCTCCATCATCTCCTGCTCCTTGGCGTCCAGCGTCTTCCGGAACTTCTCCCGCTCCTCAGTCCTGGCCCCTTCCAGCTCTCGGATGCGGTCCTCAGCAGCACTGGCCTGCTTCTGGAGGCTGGAGATCTGGTAGCTGGGGGACTCGATCCGCATGCGGGCCTCCTTCAGCTCCTCACCGGCAGCATACCAAAAGTTTTTATGAACACTTTTTAAGCTACAGTAATCAAGGCAGCTTTTTATAATACAAAAATATTCACAGAAAATTAGAATTAATCCTGAAACATAGTCACATAGACATGGAAATTGTATTGGAAACAAACCTACTACCGATCAACTTTATATTACACCATGTGTGGAAGTTAAATATACAAATGCAATCGGATGAAATCTGACTACTATTATATATCATACAAAAAAGAGATCAATGCAGAAAATAAATAAATATTTTTGAAGTTTGTAGAGGAGACTCTCTTTTTTTTAAAAAAATATTTATTTATTTTTAGTTCTTGGCGGACACAACACCTTTGTTTGTTTGTGGTGCTGAGGATCGAACCCGGGCCGCACGCATGCCAGGCGAGCGCGCTACCGCTTGAGCCACATCCCCAGCCAAACAGAGGAGACTCTCTTAATGTTTTTGTCATCTGCGTACCTCACTTTCTTAGAGTGTTCTATTTTAAAATCAAGAAGATGATTTCCATCAATTAGATTACATTAAAATTAAAAGTATTCACTAAAATAAACTCCTTTTTAAAATTGATTCTTAAGACATTTTACTTAAAACCATTTTTTGTATTAGGTACTTTACACAAAGTTTTTTCATGGTATATGTACTCTGATTCCACATAAAAAACAATCCATTAAACAGGGAATACAGGGAATATGTTTCACAAATTTGTCATTTTATTTACTCTCTCTCTCTCTCTCTCTCTCTCTCTCTTTCTTCTTCTTCTTCTTTTTCTTCGTCTTCTTCTTCTTCTTCTTCTTCTTCTTCTTCTTCTTCTTCTTCTACTTCTTCTTCTTCTTCTTCGTGAACATACCTGAAGGAGTAATAAATAAAATTTTAATGTAACATATTGAGTGAAAACGTGGAATTAAAGTAAATTTTTCTTTCTTTCTTTCTTTTTTCTTTCTTTCTTTCTTTCTTTCTTTCTTTTCTTTCTTTCTTTCTGTATTTCTTTCTTTCTTTTTTAGTAAATGCTCACTCTGAAAATAATATCATTGTTTTAATGGAGAGATTTTCAAATTGTTTTCTGAAAAGTAAATATTTTAATCTTTGTGGTAGGCATGGTGGGTAGATTTATCTCACATTATTTGATTCTACCATTGTAGAATTCAATAAACCATAGACAGTATGTAAATAAATCTAGTTATCAATTAATTTTTCTTGGGTCAGGTCTTTAGTGTTGTATTGACAAAGTCCACACTGAACCTCAGGTTGTCAAGGACAAATAAGTTTTCTTTTAGTATGTTTTCTGAATTTGCATTAAATACAATTATTTTGGTTTTGTGTGTAAAGATAAATTTTAATAAACACAGGTTCCACAAAAGTCCTACTGCTAAGTCAAACAAAATATTTAATACTCTACACAGAAACTCTGAAACACTTTCAAAGAAATATTTAAAAGCCTAAATAAATATGGTCAGATCCTTGCTCATGAATTAGAAGAGTCAGTGTTGCAAAACTGTTCACTTTCAACAAAGTTACCTGTAGATTCATTTTAGTAGTAAAAAAAATCTCCAGTGTGTGTGTGTGAGTGTGTGTGTGTGTATGTGCTTGTGTCTGTGTGTGTGCTATGTGTTTATGTGTGTGTGTATCTAAATTAGTAAGACGTTTTAAAAATTTTAGCATTGGCATGTTGAATAAGGCAGAAATATTTTTGAGAAGTGAATCATTAGATACCAAAAGTTTTTTTTTTTTTCCGATTTTAGAAAAATAGTTTTCAGTGGCTCTGGGTGAGGAACAGTGTGTAGATGCCGAGTGCTCGGTTACATCAGGCAGCAGCCCCTCGAGGTGGTCCGTGGGTCCCCCTGCTGGTGGAAAAGATCCTCCCGGTTCTCCTTCTCCCGCACCACAGAAGACTGCTTCACTGCTCCTGTGGCCACTTCCTCTCCATAGGCGTGGACCAGCACAGTGCGGAAACTTTCGCCCGAGCCCCAGCTGCTCTGGCTCTTCCACACCAGGGTGGCGGGGGGCTGTGGGCCACCCCGGCACCAGCTGCCCACACCGTGACTGTCTGGCCGGCCCGCAGGACGTACTTGGGTGTGAACTTACAGGCGATCTCATCGCCCTCCAGGACCTGCCTCTTAATCCTCCAGTTCCCCAGGGACTGATCCTTGTCTGAGTCCTTCTTGAGCCGCAGGAACCTGCCCTCCAGGTCAATCTCCTCCGTGCTGACGCTGCAGGTGGCAGAGGCCTGCTGGGCCAGGAGGAAGCTGCTGCTGCTGCTGCCCGAGCCAATGCTGCCCGAGCCAATGCCACTTGAGCCGCTGCCTGGGGGCTCCTCCGCCTCCAGACGCAGCCGCTTGCTTCGGCTTGAACGCCCAGCTCTGGACATGCTGCTGCTGCTGCTCCAGGTGGCCCGTGAGATGGTGACCCGTGAGGAGGGGCTGGGAGCCAGCTTCAGCCTCTCCTCCTCGCCCTCTAGGAGCTTGCGGTAGGCGCTGATCTCCATGTCCAAGGTCAACTGGACGTCCAGCAACTCCTGGTACTCGGCCAGCTGTTGCTGCATCACATCACGCATCTCCATCATCTCCTGCTCCTTGGCGTCCAGCGTCTTCCGGAACTTCTCCCGCTCCTCAGTCCTGGCCCCTTCCAGCTCTCGGATGCGGTCCTCAGCAGCACTGGCCTGCTTCTGGAGGCTGGAGATCTGGTAGCTGGGGGACTCGATCCGCATGCGGGCCTCCTTCAGCTCCTCACCGGCAGCATACCAAAAGTTTTTATGAACACTTTTTAAGCTACAGTAATCAAGGCAGCTTTTTATAATACAAAAATATTCACAGAAAATTAGAATTAATCCTGAAACATAGTCACATAGACATGGAAATTGTATTGGAAACAAACCTACTACCGATCAACTTTATATTACACCATGTGTGGAAGTTAAATATACAAATGCAATCGGATGAAATCTGACTACTATTATATATCATACAAAAAAGAGATCAATGCAGAAAATAAATAAATATTTTTGAAGTTTGTAGAGGAGACTCTCTTTTTTTTAAAAAATATTTATTTATTTTTAGTTCTTGGCGGACACAACACCTTTGTTTGTTTGTGGTGCTGAGGATCGAACCCGGGCCGCACGCATGCCAGGCGAGCGCGCTACCGCTTGAGCCACATCCCCAGCCAAACAGAGGAGACTCTCTTAATGTTTTTGTCATCTGCGTACCTCACTTTCTTAGAGTGTTCTATTTTAAAATCAAGAAGATGATTTCCATCAATTAGATTACATTAAAATTAAAAGTATTCACTAAAATAAACTCCTTTTTAAAATTCATTCTTAAGACATTTTACTTAAAACCATTTTTTGTATTAGGTACTTTACACAAAGTTTTTTCATGGTATATGTACTCTGATTCCACATAAAAAACAATCCATTAAACAGGGAATACAGGGAATATGTTTCACAAATTTGTCATTTTATTTACTCTCTCTCTCTCTCTCTCTCTCTCTCTCTCTCTCTTTCTTCTTCTTCTTCTTTTTCTTCTTCTTCTTCTTCTTCTTCTTCTTCTTCTTCTTCTTCTGCTTCTGCTTCTTCTTCTTCGTGAACATACCTGAAGGAGTAATAAATAAAATTTTAATGTAACATATTGAGTGAAAACGTGGAATTAAAGTAAATTTTTCTTTCTTTCTTTCTTTTTTCTTTCTTTCTTTCTTTCTTTCTTTCTTTCTTTCTTTCTTTCTTTTTCTTTCTTTCTTTCTGTATTTCTTTCTTTCTTTTTTAGTAAATGCTCACTCTGAAAATAATATCATTGTTTTAATGGAGAGATTTTCAAATTGTTTTCTGAAAAGTAAATATTTTAATCTTTGTGGTAGGCATGGTGGGTAGATTTATCTCACATTATTTGATTCTACCATTGTAGAATTCAATAAACCATAGACAGTATGTAAATAAATCTAGTTATCAATTAATTTTTCTTGGGTCAGGTCTTTAGTGTTGTATTGACAAAGTCCACACTGAACCTCAGGTTGTCAAGGACAAATAAGTTTTCTTTTAGTATGTTTTTTGCATTAAATACAATTATTTTGGTTTTGTGTGTAAAGATAAATTTTAATAAACACAGGTTCCACAAAAGTCCTACTGCTAAGTCAAACAAAATATTTAATACTCTACACAGAAACTCTGAAACACTTTCAAAGAAATATTTAAAAGCCTAAATAAATATGGTCAGATCCTTGCTCATGAATTAGAAGAGTCAGTGTTGCAAAACTGTTCACTTTCAACAAAGTTACCTGTAGATTCATTTTAGTAGTAAAAAAAATCTCCAGTGTGTGTGTGTGAGTGTGTGTGTGTGTATGTGCTTGTGTCTGTGTGTGTGCTATGTGTTTATGTGTGTGTGTATCTAAATTAGTAAGACGTTTTAAAAATTTTAGCATTGCATGTTGAATAAGGCAGAAATATTTTTGAGAAGTGAATCATTAGATACCAAAAGTTTTTTTTTTTTTTTCCGATTTTAGAAAAATAGTTTTCAGTGGCTCTGGGTGAGGAACAGTGTGTAGATGCCGAGTGCTCGGTTACATCAGGCAGCAGCCCCTCGAGGTGGTCCGTGGGTCCCCCTGCTGGTGGAAAAGATCCTCCCGGTTCTCCTTCTCCCGCACCACAGAAGACTGCTTCACTGCTCCTGTGGCCACTTCCTCTCCATCGGCGTGGACCAGCACAGTGCGGAAACTTTCGCCCGAGCCCCAGCTGCTCTGGCTCTTCCACACCAGGGTGGCGGGGGGCTGTGGGCCACCCCGGCACCAGCTGCCCACACCGTGACTGTCTGGCCGGCCCGCAGGACGTACTTGGGTGTGAACTTACAGGCGATCTCATCGCCCTCCAGGACCTGCCTCTTAATCCTCCAGTTCCCCAGGGACTGATCCTTGTCTGAGTCCTTCTTGAGCCGCAGGAACCTGCCCTCCAGGTCAATCTCCTCCGTGCTGACGCTGCAGGTGGCAGAGGCCTGCTGGGCCAGGAGGAAGCTGCTGCTGCTGCTGCCCGAGCCAATGCTGCCCGAGCCAATGCCACTTGAGCCGCTGCCTGGGGGCTCCTCCGCCTCCAGACGCAGCCGCTTGCTTCGGCTTGAACGCCCAGCTCTGGACATGCTGCTGCTGCTGCTCCAGGTGGCCCGTGAGATGGTGACCCGTGAGGAGGGCTGGGAGCCAGCTTCAGCCTCTCCTCCTCGCCCTCTAGGAGCTTGCGGTAGGCGCTGATCTCCATGTCCAAGGTCAACTGGACGTCCAGCAACTCCTGGTACTCGGCCAGCTGTTGCTGCATCACATCACGCATCTCCATCATCTCCTGCTCCTTGGCGTCCACGTCTTCCGGAACTTCTCCCGCTCCTCAGTCCTGGCCCCTTCCAGCTCTCGGATGCGGTCCTCAGCAGCACTGGCCTGCTTCTGGAGGCTGGAGATCTGGTAGCTGGGGGACTCGATCCGCATGCGGGCCTCCTTCAGCTCCTCACCGGCAGCATACCAAAAGTTTTTATGAACACTTTTTAAGCTACAGTAATCAAGGCAGCTTTTTATAATACAAAAATATTCACAGAAAATTAGAATTAATCCTGAAACATAGTCACATAGACATGGAAATTGTATTGGAAACAAACCTACTACCGATCAACTTTATATTACACCATGTGTGGAAGTTAAATATACAAATGCAATCGGATGAAATCTGACTACTATTATATATCATACAAAAAAGAGATCAATGCAGAAAATAAATAAATATTTTTGAAGTTTGTAGAGGAGACTCTCTTTTTTTAAAAAATATTTATTTATTTTTAGTTCTTGGCGGACACAACACCTTTGTTTGTTTGTGGTGCTGAGGATCGAACCCGGGCCGCACGCATGCCAGGCGAGCGCGCTACCGCTTGAGCCACATCCCCAGCCAAACAGAGGAGACTCTCTTAATGTTTTTGTCATCTGCGTACCTCACTTTCTTAGAGTGTTCTATTTTAAAATCAAGAAGATGATTTCCATCAATTAGATTACATTAAAATTAAAAGTATTCACTAAAATAAACTCCTTTTTAAAATTCATTCTTAAGACATTTTACTTAAAACCATTTTTTGTATTAGGTACTTTACACAAAGTTTTTTCATGGTATATGTACTCTGATTCCACATAAAAAACAATCCATTAAACAGGGAATACAGGGAATATGTTTCACAAATTTGTCATTTTATTTACTCTCTCTCTCTCTCTCTCTCTCTCTCTCTCTCTCTTCTTCTTTCTTCTTCTTCTTCTTCTTCTTCTTCTTTCTTCTTCTTCTTCTGCTTCTGCTTCTTCTTCTTCGTGAACATACCTGAAGGAGTAATAAATAAAATTTTAATGTAACATATTGAGTGAAAACGTGGAATTAAAGTAAATTTTTCTTTCTTTCTTTCTTTTTTCTTTCTTTCTTTCTTTCTTTCTTTCTTTCTTTCTTTCTTTTTCTTTCTTTCTTTCTGTATTTCTTTCTTTCTTTTTTAGTAAATGCTCACTCTGAAAATAATATCATTGTTTTAATGGAGAGATTTTCAAATTGTTTCTGAAAAGTAAATATTTTAATCTTTGTGGTAGGCATGGTGGGTAGATTTATCTCACATTATTTGATTCTACCATTGTAGAATTCAATAAACCATAGACAGTATGTAAATAAATCTAGTTATCAATTAATTTTTCTTGGGTCAGGTCTTTAGTGTTGTATTGACAAAGTCCACACTGAACCTCAGGTTGTCAAGGACAAATAAGTTTTCTTTTAGTATGTTTTCTGAATTTGCATTAAATACAATTATTTTGGTTTTGTGTGTAAAGATAAATTTTAATAAACACAGGTTCCACAAAGTCCTACTGCTAAGTCAAACAAATATTTAATACTCTACACAGAAACTCTGAAACACTTTCAAAGAAATATTTAAAAGCCTAAATAAATATGGTCAGATCCTTGCTCATGAATTAGAAGAGTCAGTGTTGCAAAACTGTTCACTTTCAACAAAGTTACCTGTAGATCATTTTAGTAGTAAAAAAAAATCTCCAGTGTGTGTGTGTGAGTGTGTGTGTGTGTATGTGCTTGTGTCTGTGTGTGTGCTATGTGTTTATGTGTGTGTGTATCTAAATTAGTAAGACGTTTAAAAATTTTAGCATTGGCATGTTGAATAAGGCAGAAATATTTTTGAGAAGTGAATCATTAGATACCAAAAGTTTTTTTTTTTTTTTTTCCGATTTTAGAAAAATAGTTTTCAGTGGCTCTGGGTGAGGAACAGTGTGTAGATGCCGAGTGCTCGGTTACATCAGGCAGCAGCCCCTCGAGGTGGTCCGTGGGTCCCCCTGCTGGTGGAAAAGATCCTCCCGGTTCTCCTTCTCCCGCACCACAGAAGACTGCTTCACTGCTCCTGTGGCCACTTCCTCTCCATCGGCGTGGACCAGCACAGTGCGGAAACTTCGCCCGAGCCCCAGCTGCTCTGGCTCTTCCACACCAGGGTGGCGGGGGGGCTGTGGGCCACCCCGGCACCAGCTGCCCACACCGTGACTGTCTGGCCGGGCCCGCAGGACGTACTTGGGTGTGAACTTACAGGCGATCTCATCGCCCTCCAGGACCTGCCTCTTAATCCTCCAGTTCCCCAGGGACTGATCCTTGTCTGAGTCCTTCTTGAGCCGCAGGAACCTGCCCTCCAGGTCAATCTCCTCCGTGCTGACGCTGCAGGTGGCAGAGGCCTGCTGGGCCAGGAGGAAGCTGCTGCTGCTGCTGCCCGAGCCAATGCTGCCCGAGCCAATGCCACTTGAGCCGCTGCCTGGGGGCTCCTCCGCCTCCAGACGCAGCCGCTTGCTTCGGCTTGAACGCCCAGCTCGGACATGCTGCTGCTGCTGCTCCAGGTGGCCCGTGAGATGGTGACCCGTGAGGAGGGGCTGGAGCCAGCTTCAGCCTCTCCTCCTCGCCCTCTAGGAGCTTGCGGTAGGCGCTGATCTCCATGTCCAAGGTCAACTGGACGTCCAGCAACTCCTGGTACTCGGCCAGCTGTTGCTGCATCACATCACGCATCTCCATCATCTCCTGCTCCTTGGCGTCCAGCGTCTTCCGGAACTTCTCCCGCTCCTCAGTCTGGCCCCTTCCAGCTCTCGATGCGGTCCTCAGCAGCACTGGCCTGCTTCTGGAGGCTGGAGATCTGGTAGCTGGGGGACTCGATCCGCATGCGGGCCTCCTTCAGCTCCTCACCGGCAGCATACCAAAAGTTTTTTATGAACACTTTTTAAGCTACAGTAATCAAGGCAGCTTTTTATAATACAAAAATATTCACAGAAAATTAGAATTAATCCTGAAACATAGTCACATAGAACATGGAAATTGTATTTGGAAACAAACCTACTACCGATCAACTTTATATTACACCATGTGTGGAAGTTAAATATACAAATGCAATCGGATGAAATCTGACTACTATTATATATCATACAAAAAAGAGATCAATGCAGAAAATAAATAAATATTTTGAAGTTTGTAGAGGAGACTCTCTTTTTTTTAAAAAAATATTTTATTTATTTTTAGTTCTTGGCGGACACAACACCTTTGTTTGTTTGTGGTGCTGAGATCGAACCCGGGCCCGCACGCATGCCAGGCGAGCGCGCTACCCGCTTGAGCCACATCCCCAGCCAAACAGAGGAGACTCTCTTAATGTTTTTGTCATCTGCGTACCTCACTTCTTAGAGTGTTCTATTTTAAAATCAAGAAGATGATTTCCATCAATTAGATTACATTAAAATTAAAAGTATTCACTAAAATAAACTCCTTTTAAAATGATTCTTAAGACATTTTACTTAAAACCATTTTTTGTATTAGGTACTTTACACAAAGTTTTTTCATGGTATATGTACTCTGATTCCACATAAAAAACAATCCATTAAACAGGGAATACAGGGAATATGTTTCACAAATTTGTCATTTTATTTACTCTCTCTCTCTCTCTCTCTCTCTCTCTCTCTCTCTCTCTCTTTCTTCTTCTTCTTCTTTTCTTTCTTTCTTCTTCTTCTTCTTCTGCTTCTGCTTCTTCTTCTTCGTGAACATACCGGAAGGAGTAATAATAAAATTTTAAATGTAACATATTGAGTGAAAACGTGGAATTAAAGTAAATTTTTCTTTCTTTCTTTCTTTTTTCTTTCTTTCTTTCTTTCTTTCTTTCTTTCTTTTTCTTTTTTCTTTCTGTATTTCTTTCTTTCTTTTTTAGTAAATGCTCACTCTGAAAATAATATCATTGTTTTAATGGAGAGATTTTCAAATTGTTTTCTGAAAAGTAAATATTTTAATCTTTGTGGTAGGCATGGTTGGTAGATTTATCTCACATTATTTGATTCTACCATTGTAGAATTCAATAAACATAGACAGTATGTAAATAAATCTAGTATCAATTATTTTTCTTGGGTCAGGTCTTTAGTGTTGTATTGACAAAGTCCACACTGAACCTCAGGTTGTCAAGGACAAAATAAGTTTTCTTTTAGTATGTTTCTGAATTTGCATTAAATACAATTATTTTGGTTTTGTGTGTAAAGATAAATTTTAATAAACACAGGTTCCACAAAAGTCCTACTGCTAAGTCAAACAAAATATTTAATACTCTACACAGAAACTCTGAAACACTTTCAAAGAAATATTTAAAAGCCTAAATAAATATGGTCAGATCCTTGCTCATGAATTAGAAGAGTCAGTGTTGCAAAACTGTTCACTTTCAACAAAGTTACCTGTAGATTCATTTTAGTAGTAAAAAAAATCTCCAGTGTGTGTGTGTGAGTGTGTGTGTGTGTATGTGCTTGTGTCTGTGTGTGTGCTATGTGTTTATGTGTGTGTGTATCTAATTAGTAAGACGTTTTAAAAATTTTAGCATTGGCATGTTGAATAAGGCAGAAATATTTTTGAGAAGTGAATCATTAGATACCAAAAGTTTTTTTTTTTTTTTCCGATTTTAGAAAAATAGTTTTCAGTGGCTCTGGGTGAGGAACAGTGTGTAGATGCCGAGTGCTCGGTTACCTCAGGCAGCAGCCCCTCGAGGTGGTCCGTGGGTCCCCCTGCTGGTGGAAAAGATCCTCCCGGTTCTCATTCTCCCCCGACCACAAGAAGACTGCTTCACTGCTCCTGTGGCCACATCCTCTCCATCGGCGTGGACCAGCACAGTGCGGAAACTTTCGCCCGAGCCCCAGCTGCTCTGGCTCTTCCACACCAGGGTGGCGGGGGGCTGTGGGCCACCCCGGCACCAGCTGCCACACCGTGACTGTCTGGCCGGCCCGCAGGACGTACTTGGGTGTGAACTTACAGGCGATCTCATCGCCCTCCAGGACCTGCCTCTTATCCTCCAGTCCCCAGGGACTGATCCTTGTCTGAGTCCTTCTTGAGCCGCAGGAACCTGCCCTCCAGGTCAATCTCCTCCGTGCTGACGCTTGCAGGTGGCAGAGGCCTGCTGGGCCAGGAGGAAGCTGCTGCTGCTGCTGCCCGAGCCAATGCTGCCCGAGCCAATGCCACTTGAGCCGCTGCCTGGGGGCTCCTCCGCCTCCAGACGCAGCCGCTTGCTTCGGCTTGAACGCCCAGCTCTGGACATGCTGCTGCTGCTGCTCCAGGTGGCCCGTGAGATGGTGACCCGTTGAGGAGGGGCTGGGAGCCAGCTTCAGCCTCTCTCCTCGCCCTCTAGGAGCTTGCGGTAGGCGCTGATCTCCATGTCCAAGGTCAACTGACCGTCCAGCAACTCCCTGG
>NW_027553715.1:0-32464 GCF_045843805.1 Urocitellus parryii
GGCAACCCCTTTCAATGAAAGGGATTCTCGTCAGTCTCTGCTTGGGGCTACTTCAATAGCACACAAACCATAGCGATAGAACTTGGAACTACATTATTGTGCCAAGTTTCAAAGAGCTAGCACAGACCGTGTTTGATTTAGAGTTCCAACTACATGTATCCATATAGGAGAAAACAGAGTGAAACCTAAACATGAAAACGGTTACTGCAAAGGAACGGTTAAACCTAGAAGAACGAAATTTAGTGAGCCAAGTGAGATTCGTGTACTGATCACAACCTGCAAGTATTATAAAGATTGGGTGAAAAAATGTTTGCTGAGATTTCAGGAAACTCGCAGTTTTTTGGAAGCTTGGCAACCCCTTTCAATGAAAGGGATTCTCGTCAGTCTCTGCTTGGGGCTACTTCAATAGCACACAAACCATAGCGATAGAACTTGGAACTACATTATTGTGCCAAGTTTCAAAGAGCTAGCACAAACCGTGTTTGATTTAGAGTTCCAACTACATGTATCCATATAGGAGAAAACAGAGTGAAACCTAAACATGAAAACGGTTACTGCAAAGGAACGGTTTAACCTAGAAGAACGAAATTTGGTGAGCCAAGTGGGATGGGTGTACTGATCATTAAATAGAAGTATCATCAAGATTGGGTGAAAAAATGTTTGCTGAGATTTCAGGAAACTCGTAGTTTTTTGGAAGCTTGGCAACCCCTTTCAATGAAAGGAATTTTCGTCAGTCTCTGCTTGGGGCTACTTCAATAGCACACAAACCATAGCGATAGAACTTGGAACTACATTATTGTGCCAAGTTTCAAAGAGCTAGCACAAACCGTGTTTGATTTAGAGTTCCAACTACATGTATCCATATAGGAGAAAACAGAGTGAAACCTAAACATGAAAACGGTTACTGCAAAGGAACGGTTTAACGTAGAAGAACGAAATTTGGTGAGCCAAGTGGGATTGGTGTACTGATCTTTAAATAGAAGTATCATCAAGATTGGGTGAAAAAATGTTTGCTGAGATTTCAGGAAACTCGTAGATTTTTGGAAGCTTGGCAACCCCTTTCAATGAAAGGGATTCTCGTCAGTCTCTGCTTGGGGCTATTTCAATAGCACACAAACCATAGCAATAGAACTTGGAACTACATTATTGTGCCAAGTTTCAAAGAGCTAGCACAAACCGTGTTTGATTTAGAGTTCCAACTACATGTATCTATATAGGAGAAAACAGAGTGAAACCTAAACATGAAAACGGTTACTGCAAAGGAACGGTTTAACCTAAAGAACGAAATTTGGTGAGCCAAGTGGGATTCGTGTACTGATCACTACCTGCAAGTATCATCAAGATTGGGTGAAAAAAATGTTTGCTGATATTTCAGGAAACTCGCAGTTTTTTGGAAGCTTGGCAACCCCTTTCAATGAAAGGGATTCTTGTCAGTCTCTGCTTGGGGCTACTTCAATAGCACACAAACCATAGCGATAGAACTTGGAACTACATTATTGTGCCAAGTTTCAAAGAGCTAGCACAAACCGTGTTTGATTTGGAGTTCCAACTACATGTATCCATATAGGAGAAAACAGAGTGAAACCTAAACATGAAAACGGTTACTGCAAAGGAACGGTTTAACCTAGAAGAACGAAATTTGGTGAGCCAAGTGGGATTCGTGTACTGATCACTACCTGCAAGTATCATCAAGATTGAGTGAAAAAATGTTTGCTGAGATTTCAGGAAACTCGCAGTTTTTTGGAAGCTTGGCAACCCCTTTCAATGAAAGGGATTCTTGTCAGTCTCTGCTTGGGGCTACTTCAATAGCACACAAACCATAGCGATAGAACTTGGAACTACATTATTGTGCCAAGTTTCAAAGAGCTAGCACAAACCGTGTTTGATTTAGAGTTCCAACTACATGTATCCATATAGGAGAAAACAGAGTGAAACCTAAACATGAAAACGGTTACTGCAAAGGAACGGTTTAACCTAGATGAACGAAATTTGGTGAGCCAAGTGGGATTGGTGTACTGATCATTAAATGGAAGTATCATCAAGATTGGGTGAAAAAATGTCTGCTGAGATTTCAGGAAACTCGTAGTTTTTTGGAAGCTTGGCATCCCCTTTCATTGAAAGGGATTCTCGTCAGTCTCTGCTTGGGGCTACTTCAATAGCACACAAACCATAGCGATAGAACTTGGAACTACATTATTGTGCCAAGTGTCAAAGAGCTAGCACAAACCGTGTTTGATTTAGAGTTCCAACTACATGTATCCATATAGGAGAAAACAGAGTGAAACCTAAACATGAAAATGGTTACTGCAAAGGAACGGTTTAACGTAGAAGAACGAAATTTGGTGAGCCAAGTGGGATTGGTGTACTGATCTTTAAATAGCAGTATCATCAAGATTGGGTGAAAAAATGTTTGCTGAGATTTCAGGAAACTCGTAGATTTTTGGAAGCTTGGCAACCCCTTTCAATGAAAGGGATTCTCGTCAGTCTCTGCTTGGGGCTACTTCAATAGCACACAAACCATAGCGATAGAACTTGGAACTACATTATTGTGCCAAGTTTCAAAGAGCTAGCACATACCGTGTTTGATTTAGAGTTCCAACTACATGTATCCATATAGGAGAAAACAGAGTGAAACCTAAATATGAAAACGGTTACTGCAAAGGAACGGTTTAACCTAGAAGAACGAAATTTGGTGAGCCAAGTGGGATTCGTGTACTGATCATTAAATGGAAGTATCATCAAGATTGGGTGAAAAAATGTTTGCTGAGATTTCAGGAAACTCGTAGTTTTTTGGAAGCTTGGCAACCCCTTTCAATGAAAGGGATTCTCGTCAGTCTCTGCTTGGGGCTACTTCAATAGCACACAAACCATAGCGATAGAACTTGGAACTACATTATTGTGCCAAGTTTCAAAGAGCTAGCACAGACCGTGTTTGATTTAGAGTTCCAACTACATGTATCCATATAGGAGAAAACAGAGTGAAACCTAAACATGAAAACGGTTACTGCAAAGGAACGGTTAAACCTAGAAGAACGAAATTTAGTGAGCCAAGTGAGATTCGTGTACTGATCACAACCTGCAAGTATTATAAAGATTGGGTGAAAAAATGTTTGCTGAGATTTCAGGAAACTCGCAGTTTTTTGGAAGCTTGGCAACCCCTTTCAATGAAAGGGATTCTCGTCAGTCTCTGCTTGGGGCTACTTCAATAGCACACAAACCATAGCGATAGAACTTGGAACTACATTATTGTGCCAAGTTTCAAAGAGCTAGCACAAACCGTGTTTGATTTAGAGTTCCAACTACATGTATCCATATAGGAGAAAACAGAGTGAAACCTAAACATGAAAACGGTTACTGCAAAGGAACGGTTTAACCTAGAAGAACGAAATTTGGTGAGCCAAGTGGGATGGGTGTACTGATCATTAAATAGAAGTATCATCAAGATTGGGTGAAAAAATGTTTGCTGAGATTTCAGGAAACTCGTAGTTTTTTGGAAGCTTGGCAACCCCTTTCAATGAAAGGGATTCTCGTCAGTCTCTGCTTGGGGCTACTTCAATAGCACACAAACCATAGCGATAGAACTTGGAACTACATTATTGTGCCAAGTTTCAAAGAGCTAGCACAAACCGTGTTTGATTTAGAGTTCCAACTACATGTATCCATATAGGAGAAAACAGAGTGAAACCTAAACATGAAAACGGTTACTGCAAAGGAACGGTTTAACGTAGAAGAACGAAATTTGGTGAGCCAAGTGGGATTGGTGTACTGATCTTTAAATAGAAGTATCATCAAGATTGGGTGAAAAAATGTTTGCTGAGATTTCAGGAAACTCGTAGATTTTTGGAAGCTTGGCAACCCCTTTCAATGAAAGGGATTCTCGTCAGTCTCTGCTTGGGGCTACTTCAATAGCACACAAACCATAGCGATAGAACTTGGAACTACATTATTGTGCCAAGTTTCAAAGAGCTAGCACAAACCGTGTTTGATTTAGAGTTCCAACTACATGTATCCATATAGGAGAAAACAGAGTGAAACCTAAACATGAAAACGGTTACTGCAAAGGAACGGTTTAACCTAGAAGAACGAAATTTGGTGAGCCAAGTGGGATTGGTGTACTGATCATTAAATGGAAGTATCATCAAGATTGGGTGAAAAAATGTTTGCTGAGATTTCAGGAAACTCGTAGTTTTTTGGAAGCTTGGCAACCCCTTTCAATGAAAGGGATTCTCGTCAGTCTCTGCTTGGGGCTACTTCAATAGCACACAAACCATAGCGATAGAACTTGGAACTACATTATTGTGCCAAGTTTCAAAGAGCTAGCACAAACCGTGTTTGATTTAGAGTTCCAACTACATGTATCCATATAGGAGAAAACAGAGTGAAACCTAAACATGAAAACGGTTACTGCAAAGGAACGGTTTAACCTAGAAGAACGAAATTTGGTGAGCCAAGTGGGATTGGTGTACTGATCATTAAATGGAAGTATCATCAAGATTGGGTGAAAAAATGTTTGCTGAGATTTCAGGAAACTCGCAGTTTTTTGGAAGCTTGGCAACCCCTTTCAATGAAAGGGATTCTCGTCAGTCTCTGCTTGGGGCTACTTCAATAGCACACAAACCATAGCGATAGAACTTGGAACTACATTATTGTGCCAAGTTTCAAAGAGCTAGCACAAACCGTGTTTGATTTAGAGTTCCAACTACATGTATCCATATAGGAGAAAACAGAGTGAAACCTAAACATGAAAACGGTTACTGCAAAGGAACGGTTTAACCTAGAAGAACGAAATTTGGTGAGCCAAGTGGGATTGGTGTACTGATCATTAAATGGAAGTATCATCAAGATTGGGTGAAAAAATGTCTGCTGAGATTTCAGGAAACTCGTAGTTTTTTGGAAGCTTGGCAACCCCTTTCAATGAAAGGGATTCTCGTCAGTCTCTGCTTGGGGCTACTTCAATAGCACACAAACCATAGCGATAGAACTTGGAACTACATTATTGTGCCAAGTGTCAAAGAGCTAGCACAAACCGTGTTTGATTTAGAGTTCCAACTACATGTATCCATATAGGAGAAAACAGAGTGAAACCTAAACATGAAAACGGTTACTGCAAAGGAACGGTTTAACGTAGAAGAACGAAATTTGGTGAGCCAAGTGGGATTGGTGTACTGATCTTTAAATAGAAGTATCATCAAGATTGGGTGAAAAAATGTTTGCTGAGATTTCAGGAAACTCGTAGATTTTTGGAAGCTTGGCAACCCCTTTCAATGAAAGGGATTCTCGTCAGTCTCTGCTTGGGGCTACTTCAATAGCACACAAACCATAGCGATAGAACTTGGAACTACATTATTGTGCCAAGTTTCAAAGAGCTAGCACAAACCGTGTTTGATTTAGAGTTCCAACTACATGTATCCATATAGGAGAAAACAGAGTGAAACCTAAACATGAAAACGGTTACTGCAAAGGAACGGTTTAACCTAGAAGAACGAAATTTGGTGAGCCAAGTGGGATTGGTGTACTGATCATTAAATAGAAGTATCATCAAGATTGGGTGAAAAAATGTTTGCTGAGATTTCAGGAAACTCGTAGTTTTTTGGAAACTTGGCAACCCCTTTCATTGAAAGGGATTCTCGTCAGTCTCTGATTGGGGCTACTTCAATAGCACACAAACCATAGCGATAGAACTTGGAACTACATTATTGTGCCAAGTTTCAAAGAGCTAGCACAAACCGTGTTTGATTTAGAGTTCCAACTACATGTATCCATATAGGAGAAAACAGAGAGAAACCTAAATATGAAAACGGTTACTGCAAAGGAACGGTTTAACTTAGAAGAACGAAATTTGGTGAGCCAAGTGGGATTCGTGTACTGATCATTAAATGGAAGTATCATCAAGATTGGGTGAAAAAATGTTTGCTGATATTTCAGGAAACTCGTAGTTTTTTGGAAGCTTGGCAACCCCTTTCAATGAAAGGGATTCTCGTCAGTCTCTGCTTGGGGCTACTTCAATAGCACACAAACCATAGCGATAGAACTTGGAACTACATTATTGTGCCAAGTTTCAAAGAGCTAGCACAAACCGTGTTTGATTTAGAGTTCCAACTACATGTATCCATATAGGAGAAAACAGAGTGAAACCTAAACATGAAAACGGTTACTGCAAAGGAACGGTTTAACCTAGAAGAACGAAATTTGGTGTGCCAAGTGGGATTGGTGTACTGATCATTAAATGGAAGTATCATCAAGATTGGGGGAAAAAATGTTTGCTGAGATTTCAGGAAACTCGTAGTTTTTTGGAAGCTTGGCAACCCCTTTCAATGAAAGGGATTCTCGTCATTCTCTGCTTGGGGCTACTTCAATAGCACACAAACCATAGCGATAGAACTTGGAACTATATTATTGTGCCTAGTTTCAAAGAGCTAGCACAAACGGTGTTTGATTTAGAGTTCCAACTACATGTATCCATATAGGAGAAAACAGAGTGAAACCTAAACATGAAAACGGTTACTGCAAAGGAACGGTTTAACGTAGAAGAACGAAATTTGGTGAGCCAAGTGGGATTGGTGTACTGATCTTTAAATAGAAGTATCATCAAGATTGGGTGAAAAAATGTTTGCTGAGATTTCAGGAAACTCGTAGATTTTTGGAAGCTTGGCAACCCCTTTCAATGAAAGGGATTCTCGTCAGTCTCTGCTTGGGGCTACTTCAATAGCACACAAACCATAGCAATAGAACTTGGAACTACATTATTGTGCCAAGTTTCATAGAGCTAGCACAAACCGTGTTTGATTTAGAGTTCCAACTACATGTATCCGTATAGGAGAAAACAGAGTGAAAGCTAAACATGAAAACGGTTACTGCAAAGGAACGGTTTAACGTAAAGAACGAAATTTGGTGAGCCAAGTGGGATTCGGGTACTGATCACTACCTGCAAGTATCATCAAGATTGAGTGAAAAAATGTTTGCTGAGATTTCAGGAAACTCGCAGTTTTTTGGAAGCTTGGCAACCCCTTTCAATGAAAGGGATTCTTGTCAGTCTCTGCTTGGGGCTACTTCAATAGCACACAAACCATAGCGATAGAACTTGGAACTACATTATTGTGCCAAGTTTCAAAGAGCTAGCACAAACCGTGTTTGATTTAGAGTTCCAACTACATGTATCCATATAGGAGAAAACAGAGTGAAACCTAAACATGAAAACGGTTACTGCAAAGGAACGGTTTAACCTAGAAGAACGAAATTTGGTGAGCCAAGTGGGATTGGTGTACTGATCATTAAATGGAAGTATCATCAAGATTGGGTGAAAAAATGTCTGCTGAGATTTCAGGAAACTCGTAGTTTTTTGGAAGCTTGGCATCCCCTTTCATTGAAAGGGATTCTCGTCAGTCTCTGCTTGGGGCTACTTCAATAGCACACAAACCATAGCGATAGAACTTGGAACTACATTATTGTGCCAAGTTTCAAAGAGCTAGCACAAACCGTGTTTGATTTAGAGTTCCAACTACATGTATCCATATAGGAGAAAACAGAGTGAAACCTAAACTTGAAAACGGTTACTGCAAAGTAACGGTTTAACGTAGAAGAACGAAATTTGGTGAGCCAAGTGGGATTGGTGTACTGATCTTTAAATAGAAGTATCATCAAGATTGGGTGAAAAAATGTTTGCTGAGATTTCAGGAAACTCGTAGATTTTTGGAAGCTTGGCAACCCCTTTCAATGAAAGGGATTCTCGTCAGTCTCTGCTTGGGGCTACTTCAATAGCACACAAACCATAGCGATAGAACTTGGAACTACATTATTGTGCCAAGTTTCAAAGAGCTAGCACAAACCGTGTTTGATTTAGAGTTCCAACTACATGTATCCATATAGGAGAAAACAGAGTGAAACCTAAACATGAAAACGGTTACTGCAAAGGAACGGTTTAACCTAGAAGAACGAAATTTGGTGAGCCAAGTGGGATGGGTGTACTGATCATTAAATAGAAGTATCATCAAGATTGGGTGAAAAAATGTTTGCTGAGATTTCAGGAAACTCGTAGTTTTTTGGAAGCTTGGCAACCCCTTTCAATGAAAGGGATTCTCGTCAGTCTCTGCTTGGGGCTACTTCAATAGCACACAAACCCTAGCGATAGAACTTGAAACTACATTATTTTGCCTAGTTTCAAAGAGCTAGCACAAACCGTGTTTGATTTAGAGTTCCAACTACATGTATCTATATAGGAGAAAACAGAGTGAAACCTAAATATGAAAACGATTACTGCAAAGGAACGGTATAACCTAGAAGAACGAAATTTGGTGAGCCAAGTGGGATTCGTGTACTGATCACTACGTGCAAGTATCATCAAGATTGGGTGAAAAAATGTTTGCTGAGATTTCAGGAAACTCGTAGTTTTTTGGAAGCTTGGCAACCCCTTTCAATGAACGGGATTCTCCTCAGTCTCTGCTTGGGGCTACTTCAATAGCACACAAACCCTAGCGATAGAACTTGAAACTACATTATTGTGCCAAGTTTCAAAGAGCTAGCACAAACCGTGTTTGATTTAGAGTTCCAACTACATGTATCTATATAGGAGAAAACAGAGTTAAACCTAAATATGAAAACGATTACTGCAAAGGAACGGATTAACCTAGAAGAACGAAATTTGGTGAGCCAAGTGGGATGGGTGTACTGATCATTAAATAGAAGTATCATCAAGATTGGGTGAAAAAATGTTTGCTGAGATTTCAGGAAACTCGTAGTTTTTTGGAAGCTTGGCAACCCCTTTCAATGAAAGGGATTCTCGTCAGTCTCTGCTTGGGGCTACTTCAATAGCACACAAACCCTAGCGATAGAACTTGAAACTACATTATTTTGCCTAGTTTCAAAGAGCTAGCACAAACCGTGTTTGATTTAGAGTTCCAACTACATGTATCTATATAGGAGAAAACAGAGTGAAACCTAAATATGAAAACGATTACTGCAAAGGAACGGTATAACCTAGAAGAACGAAATTTGGTGAGCCAAGTGGGATTGGTGTACTGATCACTAAATGGAAGTATCATCAAGATTGGGCGAAAAAATGTCAGCTGAGATGTCAGGAAACTCGTAGTTTTTTGGAAGCTTGGCAACCCCTTTCAATGAAAGGGATTCTCGTCAGTCTCTGATGGGGCTATTTCAATAGCACACAAATAATAGTGATAGAACTTGGAACTACATTATTGTGCCAAGTTTCAAAGAGCTAGCACAAACCGTGTTTGATTTAGAGTTCCAACTACATGTATCCATATAGGAGAAAACAGAGTGAAACCTAAACATGAAAAAGGTTACTGCAAAGGAACGGTTTAACCTAGAAGAACGAAATTTAGTGAGCCAAGTGGGATCGGTGTACTGATCATTAAATAGAAGGTCATCAAGATTTGGTGAAAAAATGTTTGCTGAGATTTCAAGAAACTCGTAGTTTTTTGGAAGCTTGGCAACCCCTTTCATTGAAAGGGATTCTCGTCAGTCTCTGATTGGGGCTACTTCAATAGCACACAAACCATAGCGATAGAACTTGGAACTACATTATTGTGCCAAGTTTCAAAGAGCTAGCACAAACCGTGTTTGATTTAGAGTTCCAACTACATGTATCCATATAGGAGAAAACAGAGTGAAACCTAAACATGAAAACGGTTACTGCAAAGGAACGGTTTAACCTCGAAGAACGAAATTTGGTGAGCCAAGTGGGATTTGTGTACTGATCATTAAATGGAAGTATCATCAAGATTGGGTGAAAAAATGTTTGCTGAGATTTCAGGAAACTCGTAGTTTTTTGGAAGCTTGGCAACCCCTTTCAATGAAAGGGATTCTCGTCAGTCGCTGCTTGGGGCTACTTCAATAGCACACAAACCATAGCGATAGAACTTGGAACTATATTATTGTGCCAAGTTTCAAAGAGCTAGCACAAACCGTGTTTGATTTAGAGTTCCAACTACATGTATCCATATAGGAGAAAACAGAGTGAAACCTAAATATGAAAACGGTTACTGCAAAGGAACGGTTTAACCTAGAAGAAGGAAATTTGGTGAGCCAAGTGGGATTGTTGTACTGATCATTAAATGGAAGTATCATCATATTGGGTGAAAAAATGTTTGCTGAGATTTCAGGAAACTCGTAGTTTTTTGGAAGCTTGGCAACCAATTTCAATGAAAGGGATTCTCATCAGTCGCTGCTTGGAGCTACTTCAATAGCACACAAACCCTAGCGATAGAACTTGAAACTACATTATTTTGCCAAGTTTCAAAGAGCTAGCACAAACCGTGTTTGATTTAGAGTTCCAACTACATGTATCCATATAGGAGAAAACAGAGTGAAACCTAAATATGAAAACGATTACTGCAAAGAACGGTTTAACCTTGAAGAACGAAATTTGGTGAGCCAAGTGGGATTCGTGTACTGATCACTACGTGCAAGTATCATCAAGATTGGGTGAAAAAATGTTTGCTGAGATTTCAGGAAACTCGCAGTTTTTTGGAAGCTTGGCAACCCCTTTCAATGAAAGGGATTCTCGTCAGTCTCTGCTTGGGGCTACTTCAATAGCACACAAACCATAGCGATAGAACTTGGAACTACATTATTGTGCCAAGTTTCAAAGAGCTAGCACAAACCGTGTTTGATTTAGAGTTCCAACTACATGTATCCATATAGGAGAAAACAGAGTGAAACCTAAACATGAAAACGGTTACTGCAAAGGAACGGTTTAACCTAGAAGAACGAAATTTGGTGAGCCAAGTGGGAATGGTGTACTGATAATTAAATAGAAGAATGATCAAGATTGGGTGAAAAAATGTTTGCTGAGGTTTCAGGAAACTCGTAGTTTTTTGGAAGCTTGGCAACCCCTTTCATTGAAAGGGATTCTCGTCAGTCTCTGCTTGGGGATACTTCAATAGCACACAAACCATAGCGATAGAACTTGGAACTACATTATTGTGCCAAGTTTCAAAGAGCTAGCACAAACCGTGTTTGATTTAGAGTTCCAACTACATGTATCCATATAGGAGAAAACAGAGTGAAACCTAAACATGAAAACGGTTACTGCAAAGGAACGGTTTAACCTAGAAGAACGAAATTTGGTGAGCCAAGTGGGATTTGTGTACTGATCATTAAATGGAAGTATCATCAAGATTGGGTGAAAAAATGTTTGCTGAGATTTCAGGAAACTCGTAGTTTTTTGGAAGCTTGGCAACCCCTTTCAATGAACGGGATTCTCCTCAGTCTCTGCTTGGGGCTACTTCAATAGCACACAAACCCTAGCGATAGAACTTGAAACTACATTATTGTGCCAAGTTTCAAAGAGCTAGCACAAACCGTGTTTGATTTAGAGTTCCAACTACATGTATCTATATAGGAGAAAACAGAGTGAAACCTAAATATGAAAACGATTACTGCAAAGGAACGGTTTAACCTAGAAGAACGAAATATGGTGAGCCAAGTGGGATTGGTGTACTGATCATTAAATGGAAGTATCATCAAGATTGGGTGAAAAAATATTTGCTGATATTTCAGGAAACTCGTAGTTTTTTGGAAGCTTGGCAACCCCTTTCAATGAAAGGGATTCTCGTCAGTCTCTGCTTGTGGCTACTTCAATAGCAAACAAACCATAGCGA
Organism: Urocitellus parryii; assembly: GCF_045843805.1. Classification (NCBI taxonomy): domain Eukaryota; kingdom Metazoa; phylum Chordata; class Mammalia; order Rodentia; family Sciuridae; genus Urocitellus; species Urocitellus parryii. The sequence continues at coordinate 11,622 of NW_027553715.1, forward strand.
TAGAACTTGGAACTACATTATTGTGCCAAGTTTCAAAGAGCTAGCACAAACCGTGTTTGATTTAGAGTTCCAACTACATGTATCCATATAGGAGAAAACAGAGTGAAACCTAAACATGAAAACGGTTACTGCAAAGGAATGGTTTAACCTAGAAGAACGAAATTTGGTGAGCCAAGTGGGATTGGTGTACTGATCATTAAATAGAAGTATCATCAAGATTGGGTGAAAAAATGTTTGCTGAGATTTCAGGAAACTCGTAGTTTTTTGGAAGCTTGGCAACCCCTTTCAATGAAAGGGATTCTCGTCAGTCTCTGCTTGGGGCTACTTGAATAGCACACAAAGCATAGCGATAGAACTTGGAACTACATTATTGTGCCAAGTTTCAAAGAGCTAACACAAACCGTGTTTGATTTAGTGTTCCAACTACATGTATCCATATAGGAGAAAACAGAGTGAAACCTAAACATGAAAACGGTTACTGCAAAGGAACGGTTTAACCTAGAAGAACGAAATTTGGTGAGCCAAGTGGGATTCGTGTACTGATCACTACCTGCAAGTATCATCAAGATTGGGTGAAAAAATGTTTGCTGAGATTTCAGGAAACTCGCAGTTTTTTGGAAGCTTGGCAACCCCTTTCAATGAAAGGGATTCTCGTCAGTCTCTGCTTGGGGCTACTTCAATAGCACACAAACCATAGCGATAGAACTTGGAACTACATTATTGTGCCAAGTTTCAAAGAGCTAGCACAAACCGTGTTTGATTTAGAGTTCCAACTACATGTATCCATATAGGAGAAAACAGAGTGAAACCTAAACATGAAAACGGTTACTGCAAAGGAACGGTTTAACCTAGAAGAACGAAATTTGGTGAGCCAAGTGGGATTGGTGTACTGATCATTAAATGGAAGTATCATCAAGATTGAGTGAAAAAATGTTTGCTGAGATTTCAGGAAACTCGTAGTTTTTTGGAAGCTTGGCAACCCCTTTCAATGAAAGGGATTCTCATCAGTCGCTGCTTGGGGCTACTTCAATAGCACACAAACCCTAGCGATAGAACTTGAAACTACATTATTTTGCCAAGTTTCAAAGAGCTAGCACAAACCGTGTTTGATTTAGAGTTCCAACTACATGTATCTATATAGGAGAAAACAGAGTGAAACCTAAATATGAAAACGATTACTGCAAAGGAACGGTTTAACCTAGAAGAACGAAATTTGGTGAGCCAAGTGGGATTGGTGTACTGATCATTAAATGGAAGTATCATCAAGATTGGGTGAAAAAATGTCAGCTGACATCTCAGGAAACTCGTAGTTTTTTGGAAGCTTGGCAACCCCTTTCAATGAAAGGGATTCTCATCAGTCGCTGCTTGGGGCTACTTCAATAGCACACAAACCCTAGCGATAGAACTTGAAACTACATTATTTTGCCAAGTTTCAAAGAGCTAGCACAAACCGTGTTTGATTTAGAGTTCCAACTACATGTATCTATATAGGAGAAAACAGAGTGAAACCTAAATATGAAAACGATTACTGCAAAGAACGGTTTAACCTTGAAGAACGAAATTTGGTGAGCCAAGTGGGATTCGTGTACTGATCACTACGTGCAAGTATCATCAAGATTGGGTGAAAAAATGTTTGCTGAGATTTCAGGAAACTCACAGTTTTTTGGAAGCTTTGCAACCCCTTTCAATGAAAGGGATTCTCGTCAGTCTCTGCTTGGGGCTACTTCAATAGCACACAAACCATAGCGATAGAACTTGGAACTACATTATTGTGCCAAGTTTCAAAGAGCTAGCACAAACCGTGTTTGATTTAGAGTTCCAACAACATGTATCCAAATAGGAGAAAACAGAGTGAAACCTAAACATGAAAACGGTTACTGCAAAGGAACGTTTTAACCTAGAAGAACAAAATTTAGTGAGCCAGGTGGGATTCATTTACTGATCACTACCTGCAAGTATCATCAAGATTGGGTGAAAAAATGTTTGCTGAGATTTCAGGAAACTCGCAGTTTTTTGGAAGCTTGGCAACCCCTTTCAATGAAAGGGATTCTCGTCAGTCTCTGCTTGGGGCTACTTCAATAGCACACAAACCATAGCGATAGAACTTGGAACTACATTCTTGTGCCAAGTTTCAAAGAGCTAGCACAAACCGTGTTTGATTTAGAGTTCCAACTACATGTATCCATATAGGAGAAAACAGAGTGAAACCTAAACATGAAAACGGTTACTGCAAAGGAACGGTTTAACCTAGAAGAACGAAATTTGGTGAGCCAAGTGGGATTGGTGTACTGATAATTAAATAGAAGTATCATCAACATTGGGTGAAAAAAAGTTTGCTGAGATTTCAGGAAACTCGTAGTTTTTTGGAAGCTTGGCAACCCCTTTCATTGAAAGGGATTCTCGTCAGTCTCTGCTTGGGGCTACTTCAATAGCACACAAACCATAGCGATAGAACTTGGAACTACATTATTGTGCCAAGTTTCAAAGAGCTAGCACAAACCGTGTTTGATTTAGAGTTCCAACTACATGTATCCATATAGGCGAAAACAGAGTGAAACCTAAACATGAAAACGGTTACTGCAAAGGAACGGTTTAACCTAGAAGAACGAAATTTGGTGAGCCAAGTGGGATTTGTGTACTGATCATTAAATGGAAGTATCATCAAGATTGGGTGAAAAAATGTTTGCTGAGATTTCAGGAAACTCGTAGTTTTTTGGAAGCTTGGCAACCCCTTTCAATGAAAGGGATTCTCGTCAGTCTCTGCTTGGGGCTACTTCAATAGCACACAAACCCTAGCGATAGAACTTGAAACTACATTATTGTGCCAAGTTTCAAAGAGCTAGCACAAACCGTGTTTGATTTAGAGTTCCAACTACATGTATCCATATAGGAGAAAACAGAGTGAAACCTAAACATGAAAACGGTTACTGCAAAGAACGGTTTAACCTAGAAGAACGAAATTTGGTGAGCCAAGTGGGATTCGTGTACTGATCACTACCTGCAAGTATCATCAAGATTGGGTGAAAAAATGTTTGCTGAGATTTCAGGAAACTCGCAGTTTTTTGGAAGCTTGGCAACCCCTTTCAATGAAAGGGATTCTCGTCAGTCTCTTCTTGGGGCTACTTCAATAGCACACAAACAATAGCGATAGAACTTGGAACTACATTATTGTGCCAAATTTCAAAGAGCTAGCACAAACCGTGTTTGATTTAGAGTTCCAACTACATGTATCCATATAGGAGAAAACAGAGTGAAACCTAAACATGAAAACGGTTACTGCAAAGGAACGGTTTAACTTAGAAGAACGAAATTTGGTGAGCCAAGTGGGATTGGTGTACTGACCATTAAATGGAAGTATCATCAACATTGGGTGAAAAAATGTTTGCTGAGATTTCAGGAAACTCATAGTTTTTTGGAAGCTTGACAACCCCTTTCAATGAAAGGGATTCTCGTCAGTCTCTGCTTGGGGCTACTTCAATAGCACACAAACCATAGCGATAGAAATTGGAACTATATTATTGTGCCAAGTTTCAAAGAGCTAGCACAAACCGTGTTTGATTTAGAGTTCCAACTACATGTATCCATATAGGAGAAAACAGAGTGAAACCTAATCATGAAAACGGTTACTGCAAAGGAACGGTTTAACCTAGAAGAACGAAATTTGGTGAGCCAAGTGGGATTGGTGTACTGATAATTAAATAGAAGTATCATCAACATTGGGTGAAAAAAAGTTTGCTGAGATTTCAGGAAACTCGTAGTTTTTTGGAAGCTTGGCAACCCCTTTCATTGAAAGGGATTCTCGTCAGTCTCTGCTTGGGGCTACTTCAATAGCACACAAACCATAGCGATAGAACTTGGAACTACATTATTGTGCCAAGTTTCAAAGAGCTAGCACAAACCGTGTTTGATTTAGAGTTCCAACTACATGTATCCATATAGGCGAAAACAGAGTGAAACCTAAACATGAAAACGGTTACTGCAAAGGAACGGTTTAACCTAGAAGAACGAAATTTGGTGAGCCAAGTGGGATTTGTGTACTGATCATTAAATGGAAGTATCATCAAGATTGGGTGAAAAAATGTTTGCTGAGATTTCAGGAAACTCGTAGTTTTTTGGAAGCTTGGCAACCCCTTTCAATGAAAGGGATTCTCGTCAGTCTCTGCTTGGGGCTACTTCAATAGCACACAAACCCTAGCGATAGAACTTGAAACTACATTATTGTGCCAAGTTTCAAAGAGCTAGCACAAACCGTGTTTGATTTAGAGTTCCAACTACATGTATCCATATAGGAGAAAACAGAGTGAAACCTAAACATGAAAACGGTTACTGCAAAGAACGGTTTAACCTAGAAGAACGAAATTTGGTGAGCCAAGTGGGATTCGTGTACTGATCACTACCTGCAAGTATCATCAAGATTGGGTGAAAAAATGTTTGCTGAGATTTCAGGAAACTCGCAGTTTTTTGGAAGCTTGGCAACCCCTTTCAATGAAAGGGATTCTCGTCAGTCTCTGCTTGTGGCCACTTCAATAGCACAGAAACCATAGCGATAGAACTTGGAACTACATTCTTGTGCCAAGTTTCAAAGAGCTAGCACAAACCGTGTTTGATTTAGAGTTCCAACTACATGTATCCATATGGGAGAAAACAGAGTGAAACCTAAACATGAAAACGGTTACTGCAAAGGAACGGTTTAACCTAGAAGAACGAAATTTGGTGAGCCAAGTGGGATTCGTGTACTGATCACTACCTGCAAGTATCATCAAGATTGGGTGAAAAAATGTTTGCTGAGATTTCAGGAAACTCGCAGTTTTTTGGAAGCTTGGCAACCCCTTTCAATGAAAGGGATTCTCGTCAGTCTCTTCTTGGGGCTACTTCAATAGCACACAAACAATAGCGATAGAACTTGGAACTACATTATTTTGCCAAATTTCAAAGAGCTAGCACAAACCGTGTTTGATTTAGAGTTCCAACTACATGTATCCATATAGGAGAAAACAGAGTGAAACCTAAACATGAAAACGGTTACTGCAAAGGAACGGTTTAACTTAGAAGAACGAAATTTGGTGAGCCAAGTGGGATTGGTGTACTGACCATTAAATGGAAGTATCATCAACATTGGGTGAAAAAATGTTTGCTGAGATTTCAGGAAACTCATAGTTTTTTGGAAGCTTGACAACCCCTTTCAATGAAAGGGATTCTCGTCAGTCTCTGCTTGGGGCTACTTCAATAGCACACAAACCATAGCGATAGAAATTGGAACTATATTATTGTGCCAAGTTTCAAAGAGCTAGCACAAACCGTGTTTGATTTAGAGTTCCAACTACATGTATCCATATAGGAGAAAACAGAGTGAAACCTAATCATGAAAACGGTTACTGCAAAGGAACGGTTTAACCTAGAAGAACGAAATTTGGTGAGCCAAGTGGGATTGGTGTACTGATCATTAAGTGGAAGTATCATCAAGATTGGGCGAAAAAAAGTTTTCTGAGATTTCTGGAAACTCGTAGTTTTTTGGAAGCTTGGCAACCCCTTTCAATGAAAGGGATTCTCGTCAGTCTCTGCTTGGGGCTACTTCAATAGCACACAAACCCTAGCGATAGAACTTGAAACTACATTATTGTGCCAAGTTTCAAAGAGCTAGCACAAACCGTGTTTGATTTAGAGTTCCAACTACATGTATCTATATAGGAGAAAACAGAGTGAAACCTAAATATGAAAACGATTACTGCAAAGGAACGGTTTAACCTAGAAGAACGAAATTTGGTGAGCCAAGTGGGATTGGTGTACTGATCATTAAATGGAAGTATCATCAAGACTGGGTGAAAAAATGTTTGCTGAGATTTCAGGAAACTCGCAGTTTTTTGGAAGCCTGGCAACCCCTTTCCATGAAAGGGATTCTCGTCAGTCTCTGCTTGGGGCTACTTCAATAGCACACAAACCATAGTGATAGAACTTGGAACTACATTATTGTGCCAAGTTTCAAAGAGCTAGCACAAACCGTGTTTGATTTAGAGTTCCAACTACATGTATCCATATAGGAGAAAACAGAGTGAAACCTAAACATGAAAACGGTTACTGCAAAGGAACGGTTTAACCTAGAAGAACGAAATTTGGTGATCCAAGTGGAATTGGTGTACTGATCATTAAATAGAGGTATCATCAAGATTGGGTGAAAAAATGTTTGCTGAGATTTCAGGAAACTCGTAGTTTTTTGGAAACTTGGCAACCCCTTTCAATGAAAGGGGTTCTCGTCAGTGTCTGCTTGGGGTACTTCAATAGCACACAAACCATAGCGATAGAACTTGGAACTACATTATTGTGCCAAGTTTCAAAGAGCTAGCACAAACCGTGTTTGATTTAGAGTTCCAACTACATGTATCCATATGGGAGAAAACAGAGTGAAACCTAAACATGAAAACGGTTACTGCAAAGGAAGGGTTTAACCTAGAAGAACGAAATTTGGTGAGCCAAGTGGGATTCGTGTACTGATCACTACCTGCAAGTATCATCAAGATTGGGTGAAAAAATGTTTGCTGAGATTTCAGGAAACTCGTAGATTTTGGAAGCTTGATAACCCCTTTCAATGAAAGGGATTCTCGTCAGTCTCTGCTTGGGGCTACTTCAAAAGCACACAAATCATAGCGACAGAACTTAGAACTACATTATTGTTCCAAGTTTCAAAGAGCTAGCACAAACAGTGTTTGATTTAGAGTTCCAACTACATGTATCCATATTGGAGAAAACAGAGTGAAACCTAAACATGAAAACGGTTACTGCAAAGGAACAGTTTAACCTAGAAGAACGAAATTTGGTGAGCCAAGTGGGATTGGTGTACTGATCATTAAATGGAAGCATCATCAAGATTGGGTGAAAAAATGTTAGCTGAGATTTCATGAAACTCGTAGTTTTTTGGAAGCTTGATAACCCCTTTCAATGAAAGGCATTCTCGTCAGTCTCTGCTTGGGGCTACTTCAATAGCACACAAACCATAGCGATAGAACTTGGAACTACATTATTGTGCCAAGTTTCAAAGAGCTAGCACAAACCGTGTTTGATTTAGAGTTCCAACTACATGTATCCATATAGGAGAAAACAGAGTGAAACCTAAACATGAAAACGGTTACTGCAAAGGAACGGTTTAACCTAGAAGAACGAAATTTGGTGAGCCAAGTGGGATTGGTGTACTGATCATTAAATAGAAGTATCATCAAGATTGGGTGAAAAAATGTTTGCTGAGATTTCAGGAAACTCGTAGTTTTTTGGAAGCTTGGCAACCCCTTTCAATGAAAGGGATTCTCGTCAGTCTCTGCTTGGGGCTACTTCAATAGCACACAAACCATAGCGATAGAACTTGGAAATACATTATTGTGCCAAGTTTCAAAGAGCTAGCACAAACCGTGTTTGATTTAGAGTTCCAACAACATGTATCCAAATTGGAGAAAACAGAGTGAAACCTAAACATGAAAACGGTTACTGCAAAGGAACGTTTTAACCTAGAAGAACAAAATTTAGTGAGCCAAGTGGGATTCATGTACTGATCACTACCTGCAAGTATCATCAAGATTGGGTGAAAAAATGTTTGCTGAGATTTCAGGAAACTCGCAGTTTTTTGGAAGCTAGGCAACCCATTTCAATGAAAGGGATTCTCGTCAGTCTCTGCTTGGGGCTACTTCAATAGCACACAAACCATAGCGATAGAACTTGGAACTACATTATTGTGCCAAGTTTCAAAGAGCTAGCACAAACCGTGTTTGATTTAGAGTTCCAACTCCATGTATCCATATAGGAGAAAACAGAGTGAAACCTAAACATGAAAACGGTTACTGCAAAGGAACGGTTTAACCTAGAACAAAGAAATTTGGTGAGCCAAGTGGGATTGGTGTACTGATAATTAAATAGAAGTATCATCAAGATTGGGTGAAAAAAAGTTTGCTGAGATTTCAGGAAACTCGTAGTTTTTTGGAAGCTTGGCAACCCCTTTCATTGAAAGGGATTCTCGTCAGTCTCTGCTTGGGGCTACTTCAATAGCACACAAACCATAGCGATAGAACTTGGAACTACATTATTGTGCCAAGTTTCAAAGAGCTAGCACAAACCGTGTTTGATTTAGAGTTCCAACTACATGTATCCATATAGGAGAAAACAGAGTGAAACCTAAACATGAAAACGGTTACTGCAAAGGAAGGGTTTAACCTAGAAGAACGAAATTTGGTGAGCCAAGTGGGATTGGTGTACTGATCATTAAATAGAAGTATCATCAAGATTGGGTGAAAAAATGTTTGCTGAGATTTCAGGAAACTCGTAGTTTTTTGGAAGCTTGGCAACCCCTTTCAATGAAAGGGATTCTCGTCAGTCTCTGCTTGGGGCTACTTCAATAGCACACAAACCATAGCGATAGAACTTGGAACTACATTATTGTGCCAAGTTTCAAAGAGCTAGCACAAACCGTGTTTGATTTAGTGTTCCAACTACATGTATCCATATAGGAGAAAACAGAGTGAAACCTAAACATGAAAAGGGTTACTGCAAAGGAACGGTTTAACCTAGAAGAACGAAATTTGGTGAGCCAAGTGGGATTGGTGTACTGATCATTAAATGGAAGTATCATCAAGATTGGGCGAAAAAATGTTTGCTGAGATTTCTGGAAACTCGTAGTTTTTTGGAAGCTTGGCAACCCCTTTCAATGAAAGGGATTCTTGTCAGTCTCTGCTTGGGGCTACTTCAATAGCACACAAACCCTAGCGATAGAACTTGAAACTACATTATTGTGCCAAGTTTAAAGAGCTAGCACAAACCGTGTTTGATTTAGAGTTCCAACTACATGTATCTATATAGGAGAAAACAGAGTGAAACCTAAATATGAAAACGATTACTGCAAAGGAACGGTTTAACCTAGAAGAACGAAATTTGGTGAGCCAAGTGGGATTGGTGTACTGATCATTAAATGGAAGTATCATCAAGATTGGGCGAAAAAATGTCAGCTGAGATCTCAGGAAACTCGAAGTTTTTTGGAAGCTTGGCAACCCCTTTCAATGAAAGGGATTCTCGTCAGTCTCTGCTTGGGGCTATTTCAATAGCACACAAACCATAGTGATAGAACTTGGAACTACATTATTGTGCCAAGTTTCAAAGAGCTAGCACAAACCGTGTTTGATTTAGAGTTCCAACTACATGTATCCATATAGGAGAAAACAGAGTGAAACCTAAACATGAAAAAGGTTACTGCAAAGGAACGGTTTAACCTAGAAGAACGAAATTTGGTGAGCCAAGTGGGATTGGTGTACTGATCATTAAATAGAAGTATCATCAAGATTGGGTGAAAAAATATTTGCTGAGATTTCAGGAAACTCGCAGTTTTTTGGAAGCTTGGCAACCCCTTTCAATGAAAGGGATTCTCGTCAGTCTCTGCTTGGGGCTACTTCAATAGCACACAAACCATAGCGATAGAACTTGGAACTACATTATTGTGCCATGTTTCAAAGAGCTAGCACAAACCGTGTTTGATTTAGAGTTCCAACTACATGTATCCATATAGGAGAAAACAGAGTGAAACCTAAACATGAAAACGGTTACTGCAAAGGAACGGTTTAACCTAGAAGAACGAAATTTGGTGAGCCAAGTGGGATTGGTGTACTGATCATTAAATAGAAGTATCATCAAGATTGGGTGAAAAAATGTTTGCTGAGATTTCAGGAAACCCGTAGTTTTTTGGAAGCTTGGCAACCCCTTTCAATGAAAGGGATTCTCGTCAGTCTCTGCTTGGGGCTACTTCAATAGCACACAAACCATAGCGATAGAACTTGGAAATACATTATTGTGCCAAGTTTCAAAGAGCTAGCACAAACCGTGTTTGATTTAGAGTTCCAACAACATGTATCCAAATAGGAGAAAACAGAGTGAAACCTAAACATGAAAACGGTTACTGCAAAGGAACGTTTTAACCTAGAAGAACAAAATTTAGTGAGCCAAGTGGGATTCATGTACTGATCACTACCTGCAAGTATCATCAAGATTGGGTGAAAAAATGTTTGCTGAGATTTCAGGAAACTCGCAGTTTTTTGGAAGCTAGGCTACCCATTTCAATGAAAGGGATTCTCGTCAGTCTCTGCTTGGGGCTACTTCAATAGCACACAAACCATAGCGATAGAACTTGGAACTACATTATTGTGCCAAGTTTCAAAGAGCTAGCACAAACCGTGTTTGATTTAGAGTTCCAACTACATGTATCCATATAGGAGAAAACAGAGTGAAACCTAAACATGAAAACGGTTACTGCAAAGGAACGGTTTAACCTAGAACAACGAAATTTGGTGAGCCAAGTGGGATTGGTGTACTGATAATTAAATAGAAGTATCATCAAGATTGGGTGAAAAAAAGTTTGCTGAGATTTCAGGAAACTCGTAGTTTTTTGGAAGCTTGGCAACCCCTTTCATTGAAAGGGATTCTCGTCAGTCTCTGCTTGGGGCTACTTCAATAGCACACAAACCATAGCGATAGAACTTGGAACTACATTATTGTGCCAAGTTTCAAAGAGCTAGCACAAACCGTGTTTGATTTAGAGTTCCAAATACATGTATCCATATAGGAGAAAACAGAGTGAAACCTAAACATGAAAACGGTTACTGCAAAGGAACGGTTTAACCTAGAGGAACGAAATTTGATGAGCCAAGTGGGATTTGTGTACTGATCATTAAATGGAAGTATCATCAAGATTGGGTGAAAAAATGTTTGCTGAGATTTCAGGAAACTCGTAGTTTTGTGGAAGCTTGGCAACCCCTTTCAATGAAAGGGATTCTCGTCAGTCTCTGCTTGGGGCTACTTCAATAGCACACAAACCCTAGCGATAGAACTTGAAACTACATTATTGTGCCAAGTTTCAAAGAGCTAGCACAAACCGTGTTTGATTTAGAGTTCCAACTACATGTATCCATATAGGAGAAAACAGAGTGAAACCTAAACATGAAAACGGTTACTGCAAAGGAAGGGTTTAACCTAGAAGAACGAAATTTGGTGAGCCAAGTGGGATTGGTGTACTGATCATTAAATAGAAGTATCATCAAGATTGGGTGAAAAAATGTTTGCTGAGATTTCAGGAAACTCGTAGTTTTTTGGAAGCTTGGCAACCCCTTTCAATGAAAGGGATTCTCGTCAGTCTCTGCTTGGGGCTACTTCAATAGCACACAAACCATAGTGATAGAACTTGGAACTACATTATTGTGCCAAGTTTCAAAGAGCTAGCACAAACCGTGTTTGATTTAGTGTTCCAACTACATGTATCCATATAGGAGAAAACAGAGTGAAACCTAAACATGAAAACGGTTACTGCAAAGGAACGGTTTAACCTAGAAGAACGAAATTTGGTGAGCCAAGTGGGATTCGTGTACTGATCACTACCTGCAAGTATCATCAAGATTGGGTGAAAAAATGTTTGCTGAGATTTCAGGAAACTCGCAGTTTTTTGGAAGCCTGGCAACCCCTTTCCATGAAAGGGATTCTCGTCAGTCTCTGCTTGGGGCTACTTCAATAGCACACAAACCATAGTGATAGAACTTGGAACTACATTATTGTGCCAAGTTTCAAAGAGCTAGCACAAACCGTGTTTGATTTAGAGTTCCAACTACATGTATCCATATAGGAGAAAACAGAGTGAAACCTAAACATGAAAACGGTTACTGCAAAGGAACGGTTTAACCTAGAAGAACGAAATTTGGTGATCCAAGTGGAATTGGTGTACTGATCATTAAATAGAGGTATCATCAAGATTGGGTGAAAAAATGTTTGCTGAGATTTCAGGAAACTCGTAGTTTTTTGGAAGCTTGGCAACCCCTTTCAATGAAAGGGGTTCTCGTCAGTGTCTGCTTGGGGTACTTCAATAGCACACAAACCATAGCGATAGAACTTGGAACTACATTATTGTGCCAAGTTTCAAAGAGCTAGCACAAACCGTGTTTGATTTAGAGTTCCAACTACATGTAACCATATGGGAGAAAACAGAGTGAAACCTAAACATGAAAACGGTTACTGCAAAGGAAGGGTTTAACCTAGAAGAACGAAATTTGGTGAGCCAAGTGGGATTCGTGTACTGATCACTACCTGCAAGTATCATCAAGATTGGGTGAAAACATGTTTGCTGAGATTTCAGGAAACTCGTAGATTTTGGAAGCTTGATAACCCCTTTCAATGAAAGGGATTCTCGTCAGTCTCTGCTTGGGGCTACTTCAAAAGCACACAAATCATAGCGACAGAACTTAGAACTACATTATTGTTCCAAGTTTCAAAGAGCTAGCACAAACAGTGTTTGATTTAGAGTTCCAACTACATGTATCCATATAGGAGAAAACAGAGTGAAACCTAAACATGAAAACGGTTACTGCAAAGGAACGGTTTAACCTAGAAGAACGAAATTTGGTGAGCCAAGTGGGATTGGTGTACTGATCATTAAATGGAAGCATCATCAAGATTGGGTGAAAAAATGTTAGCTGAGATTTCATGAAACTCGTAGTTTTTTGGAAGCTTGATAACCCCTTTCAATGAAAGGCATTCTCGTCAGTCTCTGCTTGGGGCTACTTCAATAGCACACAAACCATAGCCATAGAACTTGGAACTACATTATTGTGCCAAGTTTCAAAGAGCTAGCACAAACCGTGTTTGATTTAGAGTTCCAACAACATGTATCCAAATAGGAGAAAACAGAGTGAAACCTAAACATGAAAACGGTTACTGCAAAGGAACGTTTTAACCTAGAAGAACAAAATTTAGTGAGCCAAGTGGGATTCATGTACTGATCACTACCTGCAAGTATCATCAAGATTGGGTGAAAAAATGTTTGCTGAGATTTCAGGAAACTCGCAGTTTTTTGGAAGCTAGGCTACCCATTTCAATGAAAGGGATTCTCGTCAGTCTCTGCTTGGGGCTACTTCAATAGCACACAAACCATAGCGATAGAACTTGGAACTACATTATTGTGCCAAGTTTCAAAGAGCTAGCACAAACCGTGTTTGATTTAGAGTTCCAACTACATGTATCCATATAGGAGAAAACAGAGTGAAACCTAAACATGAAAACGGTTACTGCAAAGGAACGGTTTAACCTAGAACAACGAAATTTGGTGAGCCAAGTGGGATTGGTGTACTGATAATTAAATAGAAGTATCATCAAGATTGGGTGAAAAAAAGTTTGCTGAGATTTCAGGAAACTCGTAGTTTTTTGGAAGCTTGGCAACCCCTTTCATTGAAAGGGATTCTCGTCAGTCTCTGCTTGGGGCTACTTCAATAGCACACAAACCATAGCGATAGAACTTGGAACTACATTATTGTGCCAAGTTTCAAAGAGCTAGCACAAACCGTGTTTGATTTAGAGTTCCAAATACATGTATCCATATAGGAGAAAACAGAGTGAAACCTAAACATGAAAACGGTTACTGCAAAGGAACGGTTTAACCTAGAGGAACGAAATTTGATGAGCCAAGTGGGATTTGTGTACTGATCATTAAATGGAAGTATCATCAAGATTGGGTGAAAAAATGTTTGCTGAGATTTCAGGAAACTCGTAGTTTTGTGGAAGCTTGGCAACCCCTTTCAATGAAAGGGATTCTCGTCAGTCTCTGCTTGGGGCTACTTCAATAGCACACAAACCCTAGCGATAGAACTTGAAACTACATTATTGTGCCAAGTTTCAAAGAGCTAGCACAAACCGTGTTTGATTTAGAGTTCCAACTACATGTATCCATATAGGAGAAAACAGAGTGAAACCTAAACATGAAAACGGTTACTGCAAAGGAAGGGTTTAACCTAGAAGAACGAAATTTGGTGAGCCAAGTGGGATTGGTGTACTGATCATTAAATAGAAGTATCATCAAGATTGGGTGAAAAAATGTTTGCTGAGATTTCAGGAAACTCGTAGATTTTGGAAGCTTGATAACCCCTTTCAATGAAAGGGATTCTCGTCAGTCTCTGCTTGGGGCTACTTCAAAAGCACACAAATCATAGCGACAGAACTTAGAACTACATTATTGTTCCAAGTTTCAAAGAGCTAGCACAAACAGTGTTTGATTTAGAGTTCCAACTACATGTATCCATATAGGAGAAAACAGAGTGAAACCTAAACATGAAAACGGTTACTGCAAAGGAACGGTTTAACCTAGAAGAACGAAATTTGGTGAGCCAAGTGGGATTGGTGTACTGATCATTAAATGGAAGCATCATCAAGATTGGGTGAAAAAATGTTAGCTGAGATTTCATGAAACTCGTAGTTTTTTGGAAGCTTGATAACCCCTTTCAATGAAAGGCATTCTCGTCAGTCTCTGCTTGGGGCTACTTCAATAGCACACAAACCATAGCCATAGAACTTGGAACTACATTATTGTGCCAAGTTTCAAAGAGCTAGCACAAACCGTGTTTGATTTAGAGTTCCAACTACATGTATCCATATAGGAGAAAACAGAGTGAAACCTAAACATGAAAACGGTTACTGCAAAGGAACGGTTTAACCTAGAAGAACGAAATTTGGTGAGCCAAGTGGGATTGGTGTACTGATCATTAAATAGAAGTATCATCAAGATTGGGTGAAAAAATGTTTGCTGAGATTTCAGGAAACTCGTAGTTTTTTGGAAGCTTGGCAACCCCTTTCAATGAAAGGGATTCTCGTCAGTCTCTGCTTGGGGCTACTTCAATAGCACACAAACCATAGCGATAGAACTTGGAACTACATTATTGTGCCAAGTTTCAAAGAGCTAGCACAAACCGTGTTTGATTTAGTGTTCCAACTACATGTATCCATATAGGAGAAAACAGAGTGAAACCTAAACATGAAAACGGTTACTGCAAAGGAACGGTTTAACCTAGAAGAACGAAATTTGGTGAGCCAAGTGGGATTGGTGTACTGATCATTAAATGGAAGTATCATCAAGATTGGGCGAAAAAATGTCAGCTGAGATCTCAGGAAACTCGTAGTTTTTTGGAAGCTTGGCAACCCCTTTCAATGAAAGGGATTCTCGTCAGTCTCTGCTTGGGGCTATTTCAATAGCACACAAACCATAGTGATAGAACTTGGAACTACATTATTGTGCCAAGTTTCAAAGAGCTAGCACAAACCGTGTTTGATTTAGAGTTCCAACTACATGTATCCATATAGGAGAAAACAGAGTGAAACCTAAACATGAAAACGGTTACTGCAAAGGAACGGTTTAACCTAGAAGAACGAAATTTGGTGAGCCAAGTGGGATTGGTGTACTGATCATTAAATAGAAGTATCATCAAGATTGGGTGAAAAAATATTTGCTGAGATTTCAGGAAACTCGCAGTTTTTTGGAAGCTTGGCAACCCCTTTCAATGAAAGGGATTCTCGTCAGTCTCTGCTTGGGGCTACTTCAATAGCACACAAACCATAGCGATAGAACTTGGAACTACATTATTGTGCCATGTTTCAAAGAGCTAGCACAAACCGTGTTTGATTTAGAGTTCCAACTACATGTATCCATATAGGAGAAAACAGAGTGAAACCTAAACATGAAAACGGTTACTGCAAAGGAACGGTTTAACCTAGAAGAACGAAATTTGGTGAGCCAAGTGGGATTGGTGTACTGATCATTAAATAGAAGTATCATCAAGATTGGGTGAAAAAATGTTTGCTGAGATTTCAGGAAACTCGTAGTTTTTTGGAAGCTTGGCAACCCCTTTCAATGAAAGGGATTCTCGTCAGTCTCTGCTTGGGGCTACTTCAATAGCACACAAACCATAGCGATAGAACTTGGAAATACATTATTGTGCCAAGTTTCAAAGAGCTAGCACAAACCGTGTTTGATTTAGAGTTCCAACAACATGTATCCAAATAGGAGAAAACAGAGTGAAACCTAAACATGAAAACGGTTACTGCAAAGGAACGGTTTAACCTAGAAGAACGAAATTTGGTGAGCCAAGTGGGATTGGTGTACTGATCATTAAATGGAAGTATCATCAAGATTGGGTGAAAAAATGTTTGCTGAGATTTCAGGAAACTCGCAGTTTTTTGGAAGCTTGGCAACCCATTTCAATGAAAGGGATTCTCGTCAGTCTCTGCTTGAGGCTACTTCAATAGCACACAAACCAGAGCGATAGAACTTGGAACTACATTATTGTGCCAAGTTTCAAAGAGCTAGCACAAACCGTGTTTGATTTAGAGTTCCAACTACATGTATCCATATTGGAGAAAACAGAGTGAAACCTAAACATGAAAACGGTTACTGCAAAGGAACGGTTTAACCTAGAAGAACGAAATTTGGTGAGCCAAGTGGGATTGGTATACTGATAATTAAATAGAAGTATCATCAAGATTGGGTGAAAAAAAGTTTGCTGAGATTTCAGGAAACTCGTAGTTTTTTGGAAGCTTGGCAACCCCTTTCATTGAAAGGGATTCTCGTCAGTCTCTGCTTGGGGCTACTTCAATAGCACACAAACCATAGCGATAGAACTTGGAACTACATTATTGTGCCAAGTTTCAAAGAGCTAGCACAAACCGTGTTTGATTTAGAGTTCCAAATACATGTATCCATATAGGAGAAAACAGAGTGAAACCTAAACATGAAAACGGTTACTGCAAAGGAAGGGTTTAACCTAGAAGAACGAAATTTGGTGAGCCAAGTGGGATTGGTGTACTGATCATTAACTAGAAGTATCATCAAGATTGGGTGAAAAAATGTTTGCTGAGATTTCAGGAAACTCGTAGTTTTTTGGAAGCTTGGCAACCCCTTTCAATGAAAGGGATTCTCGTCAGTCTCTGCTTGGGGCTACTTCAATAGCACACAAACCATAGTGATAGAACTTGGAACTACATTATTGTGCCAAGTTTCAAAGACCTAGCACAAACCTTGTTTGATTTAGTGTTCCAACTACATGTATCCATATAGGAGAAAACAGAGTGAAACCTAAACATGAAAACGGTTACTGCAAAGGAATGGTTTAACCTAGAAGAACGAAATTTGGTGAGCCAAGTGGGATTGGTGTACTGATCACTACCTGCAAGTATCATCAAGATTGGGTGAAAAAATGTTTGCTGAGATTTCAGGAAACTCGCAGTTTTTTGGAAGCTTGGCAACCCCTTTCAATGAAAGGGATTCTCGTCAGTCTCTTCTTGGGGCTACTTCAATAGCACACAAACCATAGCGATAGAACTTGGAACTACATTATTGTGCCAAATTTCAAAGAGCTAGCACAAACCGTGTTTGAATTAGAGTTCCAACTACATGTATCCATATAGGAGAAAACAGAGTGAAACCTAAACATGAAAACGGTTACTGCAAAGGAACGGTTTAACTTAGAAGAACGAAATTTGGTGAGCCAAGTGGGATTGGTGTACTGACCATTAAATGGAAGTATCATCAAGATTGGGTGAAAAAATATTTGCTGAGATTTCAGGAAACTCGTAGTTTTTTGGAAGCTTGACAACCCCTTTCAATGAAAGGGATTCTCGTCAGTCTCTGCTTGGGGCTACTTCAATAGCACACAAACCATAGCGATAGAAATTGGAACTATATTATTGTGCCAAGTTTCAAAGAGCTAGCACAAACCGTGTTTGATTTAGAGTTCCAACTACATGTATCCATATAGGAGAAAACAGAGTGAAACCTAATCATGAAAACGGTTACTGCAAAGGAACGGTTTAACCTAGAAGAACGAAATTTGGTGAGCCAAGTGGGATTGGTGTACTGATCATTAAATAGAAGTATCATCAAGATTGGGTGAAAAAATGTTTGCTGAGATTTCAGGAAACTCGCAGTTTTTGGAAGCTTGGCAACCCCTTTCAATGAAAGGGATTCTCGTCAGTCTCTGCTTGGGGGCTACTTCAATAGCACACAAACCATAGCGATAGAACTTGGAACTACATTATTGTGCCAAGTTTCAAAGAGCTAGCACAAACCGTGTTTGATTTAGTGTTCCAACTACATGTATCCATATAGGAGAAAACAGAGTGAAACCTAAACATGAAAACGGTTACTGCAAAGGAACGGTTTAACCTAGAAGAACGAAATTTGGTGAGCCAAGTGGGATTGGTGTACTGATCATTAAATGGAAGTATCATCAAGATTGGGCGAAAAAATGTCAGCTGAGATCTCAGGAAACTCGTAGTTTTTTGGAAGCTTGGCAACCCCTTTCAATGAAAGGGATTCTCGTCAGTCTCTGCTTGGGGCTATTTCAATAGCACACAAACCATAGTGATAGAACTTGGAACTACATTATTGTGCCAAGTTTCAAAGAGCTAGCACAAACCGTGTTTGATTTAGAGTTCCAACTACATGTATCCATATAGGAGAAAACAGAGTGAAACCTAAACATGAAAACGGTTACTGCAAAGGAACGGTTTAACCTAGAAGAACGAAATTTGGTGAGCCAAGTGGGATTGGTGTACTGATCATTAAATAGAAGTATCATCAAGATTGGGTGAAAAAATATTTGCTGAGATTTCAGGAAACTCGCAGTTTTTTGGAAGCTTGGCAACCCCTTTCAATGAAAGGGATTCTCGTCAGTCTCTGCTTGGGGCTACTTCAATAGCACACAAACCATAGCGATAGAACTTGGAACTACATTATTGTGCCATGTTTCAAAGAGCTAGCACAAACCGTGTTTGATTTAGAGTTCCAACTACATGTATCCATATAGGAGAAAACAGAGTGAAACCTAAACATGAAAACGGTTACTGCAAAGGAACGGTTTAACCTAGAAGAACGAAATTTGGTGAGCCAAGTGGGATTGGTGTACTGATCATTAAATAGAAGTATCATCAAGATTGGGTGAAAAAATGTTTGCTGAGATTTCAGGAAACTCGTAGTTTTTTGGAAGCTTGGCAACCCCTTTCAATGAAAGGGATTCTCGTCAGTCTCTGCTTGGGGCTACTTCAATAGCACACAAACCATAGCGATAGAACTTGGAAATACATTATTGTGCCAAGTTTCAAAGAGCTAGCACAAACCGTGTTTGATTTAGAGTTCCAACAACATGTATCCAAATAGGAGAAAACAGAGTGAAACCTAAACATGAAAACGGTTACTGCAAAGGAACGGTTTAACCTAGAAGAACGAAATTTGGTGAGCCAAGTGGGATTGGTGTACTGATCATTAAATGGAAGTATCATCAAGATTGGGTGAAAAAATGTTTGCTGAGATTTCAGGAAACTCGCAGTTTTTTGGAAGCTTGGCAACCCATTTCAATGAAAGGGATTCTCGTCAGTCTCTGCTTGGGGCTACTTCAATAGCACACAAACCAGAGCGATAGAACTTGGAACTACATTATTGTGCCAAGTTTCAAAGAGCTAGCACAAACCGTGTTTGATTTAGAGTTCCAACTACATGTATCCATATTGGAGAAAACAGAGTGAAACCTAAACATGAAAACGGTTACTGCAAAGGAACGGTTTAACCTAGAAGAACGAAATTTGGTGAGCCAAGTGGGATTGGTGTACTGATAATTAAATAGAAGTATCATCAAGATTGGGTGAAAAAAAGTTTGCTGAGATTTCAGGAAACTCGTAGTTTTTTGGAAGCTTGGCAACCCCTTTCATTGAAAGGGATTCTCGTCAGTCTCTGCTTGGGGCTACTTCAATAGCACACAAACCATAGCGATAGAACTTGGAACTACATTATTGTGCCAAGTTTCAAAGAGCTAGCACAAACCGTGTTTGATTTAGAGTTCCAAATACATGTATCCATATAGGAGAAAACAGAGTGAAACCTAAACATGAAAACGGTTACTGCAAAGGAAGGGTTTAACCTAGAAGAACGAAATTTGGTGAGCCAAGTGGGATTGGTGTACTGATCATTAACTAGAAGTATCATCAAGATTGGGTGAAAAAATGTTTGCTGAGATTTCAGGAAACTCGTAGTTTTTTGGAAGCTTGGCAACCCCTTTCAATGAAAGGGATTCTCGTCAGTCTCTGCTTGGGGCTACTTCAATAGCACACAAACCATAGTGATAGAACTTGGAACTACATTATTGTGCCAAGTTTCAAAGACCTAGCACAAACCTTGTTTGATTTAGTGTTCCAACTACATGTATCCATATAGGAGAAAACAGAGTGAAACCTAAACATGAAAACGGTTACTGCAAAGGAATGGTTTAACCTAGAAGAACGAAATTTGGTGAGCCAAGTGGGATTGGTGTACTGATCACTACCTGCAAGTATCATCAAGATTGGGTGAAAAAATGTTTGCTGAGATTTCAGGAAACTCGCAGTTTTTTGGAAGCTTGGCAACCCCTTTCAATGAAAGGGATTCTCGTCAGTCTCTTCTTGGGGCTACTTCAATAGCACACAAACCATAGCGATAGAACTTGGAACTACATTATTGTGCCAAATTTCAAAGAGCTAGCACAAACCGTGTTTGAATTAGAGTTCCAACTACATGTATCCATATAGGAGAAAACAGAGTGAAACCTAAACATGAAAACGGTTACTGCAAAGGAACGGTTTAACTTAGAAGAACGAAATTTGGTGAGCCAAGTGGGATTGGTGTACTGACCATTAAATGGAAGTATCATCAAGATTGGGTGAAAAAATGTTTGCTGAGATTTCAGGAAACTCGTAGTTTTTTGGAAGCTTGACAACCCCTTTCAATGAAAGGGATTCTCGTCAGTCTCTGCTTGGGGCTACTTCAATAGCACACAAACCATAGCGATAGAAATTGGAACTATATTATTGTGCCAAGTTTCAAAGAGCTAGCACAAACCGTGTTTGATTTAGAGTTCCAACTACATGTATCCATATAGGAGAAAACAGAGTGAAACCTAATCATGAAAACGGTTACTGCAAAGGAACGGTTTAACCTAGAAGAACGAAATTTGGTGAGCCAAGTGGGATTGGTGTACTGATCATTAAGT
>NW_027553716.1:0-32456 GCF_045843805.1 Urocitellus parryii
TGTTTGCTGAGATTTCAGGAAACTCGCAGTTTTTTGCAAGCTTGGCAACCCCTTTCAATGAAAGGGATTCTCGTCAGTCTCTGCTTGGGGCTACTTCAATAGCACACAAACCATAGCGATAGAACTTGGAACTACATTATTGTGCCAAGTTTCAAAGAGCTAGCACAAACCGTGTTTGATTTAGAGTTCCAACTACATGTATCCATATAGGAGAAAACAGAGTGAAACCTAAACATGAAAACGGTTACTGAAAAGGAACGGTTTAACCTAGAAGAACGAAATTTGGTGAGCCAAGTGGGATTGGTGTACTGATCATTAAATGGAAGTATCATCAAGACTGGGTGAAAAAATGTTTGCTGAGATTTCAGGAAACTCGCAGTTTTTTGGAAGCCTGGCAACCCCTTTCTATGAAAGGGATTCTCGTCAGTCTCTGCTTGGGGCTACTTCAATAGCCCACAAACCATAGCGATAGAACTTGGAACTACATTATTGTGCCAAGTTTCAAAGAGCTAGCACAAACCGTGTTTGATTTAGAGTTCCAACTACATGTATCCATATAGGAGAAAACAGAGTGAAACCTAAACATGAAAACGGTTACTGCAAAGGAACGGTTTAACCTAGAAGAAGGAAATTTGGTGAGCCAAGTGGGATTGGTGTACTGATCATTAAATGGAAGTATCATCAAGATTGGGTGAAAAAATGTTTGCTGAGATTTCAGGAAACTCGCAGTTTTTTGCAAGCCTGGCAATCCCTTTTAGTGAAAGGGAATCTCGTCAGTCTCTGCTTGGGGCTACTTCAATAGCACACAAACCATAGCGATAGAACTTGGAACTACATTATTGTGCCAAGTTTCAAAGAGCTAGCACAAACCGTGTTTGATTTCTAGTTCCAACTACATGTATCCATATCGGAGAAAACAGAGTGAAACCTAAACATGAAAACGGTTACTGCAAAGGAACGGTTTAACCTAGAAGAACGAAATTTGGTGAGCCAAGTGGGATTGGTGTCCTGATCATTAAATGGAAGTATCATCAAGACTGGGTGAAAAAATGTTTGCTGAGATTTCAGGAAACTCGCAGTTTTTTGCAAGCCTGGCAACCCCTTTCTATGAAAGGGATTCTCGTCAGTCTCTGCTTGGGGCTACTTCAATAGCACACAAACCATAGCGATAGAACTTGGAACTACATTATTGTGCCAAGTTTCAAAGAGCTAGCACAAACCGTGTTTGATTTAGAGTTCCAACTACATGTATCCATATAGGAGAAAACAGAGTGAAACCTAAACATGAAAACGGTTACTTCAAAGGAACGGTTTAACCTAGAAGAACGAAATTTGGTGAGCCAAGTTGGATTGGTGTACTGATCATTAAATGGAAGTATCATCAAGATTGGGTGAAAAAATGTTTGCTGAGATTTCAGGAAACTCGTAGTTTTTTGGAAGCTTGGCAACCCCTTTCAATGAAAGGGATTCTCGTCAGTCTCTGCTTGGGGCTACTTCAATAGCACACAAACCATAGCGATAGAACTTGGAACTACATTATTGTGCCAAGTTTCAAAGAGCTAGCACAAACCGTGTTTGATTTAGAGTTCCAAGTACATGTATCCATATAGGAGAAAACAGAGTGAAACCTAAACATGAAAACGGTTACTGCAAAGGAACGGTTTAACCTAGAAGAACGAAATTTGGTGAGCCAAGTGGGATTGGTGTACTGATCATTAAATGGAAGTATCATCAAGACTGGGTGAAAAAATGTTTGCTGAGATTTCAGGAAACTCGTAGTTTTTTGGAAGCTTGGCAACCCCTTTCAATGAAAGGGATTCTCGTCAGTCTCTGCTTGGGGCTACTTCAATAGCACACAAACCATAGCGATAGAACTTGGAACTACATTATTGTGCCAAGTTTCAAAGAGCTAGCACAAACCGTGTTTGATTTAGAGTTCCAACTACATGTATCCATATAGGAGAAAACAGAGTGAAACCTAAACATGAAAACGGTTACTGCAAAGGAACGGTTTAACCTAGAAGAACGAAATTTGGTGAGCCAAGTGGGATTGGTGTACTGATCATTAAATGGAAGTATCATCAAGATTGGGTGAAAAAATGTTTGCTGAGATTTCAGGAAACTCGTAGTTTTTTGGAAGCCTGGCAACCCCTTTCAATGAAAGGGATTCTCGTCAGTCTCTGCTTGGGGCTACTTCAATAGCACACAAACAATAGCGATAGAACTTGGAACTACATTATTGTGCCAAGTTTCAAAGAGCTAGCACAAGCCGTGTTTGATTTAGAGTTCCAACTACATGTATCCATATAGGAGAAAACAGAGTGAAACCTAAACATGAAAACGGTTACTGCAAAGGAACGGTTTAACCTAGAAGAAGGAAATTTGGTGAGCCAAGTGGATTGGTGTACTGATCATTAAATGGAAGTATCATCAAGATTGGGTGAAAAAATGTTTGCTGAGATTTCAGGAAACTCGCAGTTTTTTGCAAGCTTGGCAACCCCTTTCAATGAAAGGGATTCTCGTCAGTCTCTGCTTGGGGCTACTTCAATAGCACACAAACCATAGCGATAGAACTTGGAACTACATTATTGTGCCAAGTTTCAAAGAGCTAGCACAAGCCGTGTTTGATTTAGAGTTCCAACTACATGTATGCATATAGGAGAAAACAGAGTGAAACCTAAACATGAAAACGGTTACTGCAAAGGAACGGTTTAACCTAGAAGAACGAAATTTGGTGAGCCAAGTGGGATTGGTGTACTGATCATTAAATGGAAGTATCATCAAGACTGGGTGAAAAATGTTTGCTGAGATTTCAGGAAACTCGCAGTTTTTTGCAAGCTTGGCAACCCCTTTCAATGAAAGGGATTCTCGTCAGTCTCTGCTTGGGGCTACTTCAATAGCACACAAACCATAGCGATAGAACTTGGAACTACATTATTGTGCCAAGTTTCAAAAAGCTAGCACAAACCGTGTTTGATTTAGAGTTCCAACTACATGTATCCATATAGGAGAAAACAGAGTGAAACCTAAACATGAAAACGGTTACTGCAAAGGAACGGTTTAACCTAGAAGAACGAAATTTGGTGAGCCAAGTGGGATTGGTGTACTGATCATTAAATGGAAGTATCATCAAGACTGGGTGAAAAAATGTTTGCTGAGATTTCAGGAAACTCGCAGTTTTTTGGAAGCCTGGCAATCCCTTTTAGTGAAAGGGATTCTCGTCAGTCTCTGCTTGGGGCTACTTCAATAGCACACAAACCATAGCGATAGAACTTGGAACTACATTATTGTGCCAAGTTTCAAAGAGCTAGCACAAGCCGTGTTTGATTTAGAGTTCCAACTACATATATGCATATAGGAGAAAACAGAGTGAAACCTAAACATGAAAACGGTTACTGCAAAGGAACGGTTTAACCTAGAAGAACGAAATTTGGTGAGCCAAGTGGGATTGGTGTACTGATCATTAAATGGAAGTATCATCAAGACTGGGTGAAAAAATGTTTGCTGAGATTTCAGGAAACTCGCAGTTTTTTGGAAGCCTGGCAACCCCTTTCTATGAAAGGGATTCTCGTCAGTCTCTGCTTGGGGCTACTTCAATAGCACACAAACCATAGCGATAGAACTTGGAACTACATTATTGTGCCAAGTTTCAAAGAGCTAGCACAAACCGTGTTTGATTTAGAGTTCCAACTACATGTATCCATATAGGAGAAAACAGAGTGAAACCTAAACATGAAAACGGTTACTGCAAAGGAACGGTTTAACCTAGAAGAACGAAATTTGGTGAGCCAAGTGGGATTGGTGTACTGATCATTAAATGGAAGTATCATCAAGATTGGGTGAAAAAATGTTTGCTGAGATTTCAGGAAACTCGCAGTTTTTTGCAAGCCTGGCAATCCCTTTTTGTGAAAGGGATTCTCGTCAGTCTCTGCTTGGGGCTACTTCAATAGCACACAAACCATAGCGATAGAACTTGGAACTACATTATTGTGCCAAGTTTCAAAGAGCTAGCACAAACCGTGTTTGATTTAGAGTTCCAACTACATGTATCCATATAGGAGAAAACAGAGTGAAACCTAAACATGAAAACGGTTACTGCAAAGGACCGGTTTAACATAGAAGAAGGAAATTTGGTGAGCCAAGTGGGATTGGTGTACTGATCATTAAATGGAAGTATCATCAAGATTGGGTGAAAAAATGTTTGCTGAGATTTCAGGAAACTCGCAGTTTTTTGCAAGCCTGGCAATCCCTTTTAGTGAAAGGGAATCTCGTCAGTCTCTGCTTGGGGCTACTTCAATAGCACACAAACCATAGCGATAGAACTTGGAACTACATTATTGTGCCAAGTTTCAAAGAGCTAGCACAAACCGTGTTTGATTTCTAGTTCCAACTACATGTATCCATATCGGAGAAAACAGAGTGAAACCTAAACATGAAAACGGTTACTGCAAAGGAACGGTTTAACCTAGAAGAACGAAATTTGGTGAGCCAAGTGGGATTGGTGTCCTGATCATTAAATGGAAGTATCATCAAGACTGGGTGAAAAAATGTTTGCTGAGATTTCAGGAAACTCGCAGTTTTTTGCAAGCCTGGCAACCCCTTTCTATGAAAGGGATTCTCGTCAGTCTCTGCTTGGGGCTACTTCAATAGCACACAAACCATAGCGATAGAACTTGGAACTACATTATTGTGCCAAGTTTCAAAGAGCTAGCACAAACCGTGTTTGATTTAGAGTTCCAACTACATGTATCCATATAGGAGAAAACAGAGTGAAACCTAAACATGAAAACGGTTACTTCAAAGGAACGGTTTAACCTAGAAGAACGAAATTTGGTGAGCCAAGTTGGATTGGTGTACTGATCATTAAATGGAAGTATCATCAAGATTGGGTGAAAAAATGTTTGCTGAGATTTCAGGAAACTCGTAGTTTTTTGGAAGCTTGGCAACCCCTTTCAATGAAAGGGATTCTCGTCAGTCTCTGCTTGGGGCTACTTCAATAGCACACAAACCATAGCGATAGAACTTGGAACTACATTATTGTGCCAAGTTTCAAAGAGCTAGCACAAACCGTGTTTGATTTAGAGTTCCAAGTACATATATCCATATAGGAGAAAACAGAGTGAAACCTAAACATGAAAACGGTTACTGCAAAGGAACGGTTTAACCTAGAAGAATGAAATTTGGTGAGCCAAGTGGGATTGGTGTACTGATCATTAAATGGAAGTATCATCAAGATTGGGTGAAAAAATGTTTGCTGAGATTTCAGGAAACTCGCAGTTTTTTGGAAGCCTGGCAACCCCTTTCAATGAAAGTGATTCTCGTCAGTCTCTGCTTGGGGCTACTTCAATAGCACACAAACCATAGCGATAGAACTTGGAACTACATTATTGTGCCAAGTTTCAAAGAGCTAGCACAAACCGTGTTTGATTTAGAGTTCCAACTACATGTATCCATATAGGAGAAAACAGAGTGAAACCTAAACATGAAAACGGTTACTGCAAAGGAACGGTTTAACCTAGAAGAACGAAATTTGGTGAGCCAAGTGGGATTGGTGTACTGATCATTAAATGGAAGTATCATCAAGACTGGGTGAAAAAATGTTTGCTGAGATTTCAGGAAACTCGTAGTTTTTTGGAAGCTTGGCAACCCCTTTCAATGAAAGGGATTCTCGTCAGTCTCTGCTTGGGGCTACTTCAATAGCACACAAACCATAGCGATAGAACTTGGAACTACATTATTGTGCCAAGTTTCAAAGAGCTAGCACAAACCGTGTTTGATTTAGAGTTCCAACTACATGTATCCATATAGGAGAAAACAGAGTGAAACCTAAACATGAAAACGGTTACTGCAAAGGAACGGTTTAACCTAGAAGAACGAAATTTGGTGAGCCAAGTGGGATTGGTGTACTGATCATTAAATGGAAGTATCATCAAGATTGGGTGAAAAAATGTTTGCTGAGATTTCAGGAAACTCGTAGTTTTTTGGAAGCCTGGCAACCCCTTTCAATGAAAGGGATTCTCGTCAGTCTCTGCTTGGGGCTACTTCAATAGCACACAAACAATAGCGATAGAACTTGGAACTACATTATTGTGCCAAGTTTCAAAGAGCTAGCACAAGCCGTGTTTGATTTAGAGTTCCAACTACATGTATCCATATAGGAGAAAACAGAGTGAAACCTAAACATGAAAACGGTTACTGCAAAGGAACGGTTTAACCTAGAAGAAGGAAATTTGGTGAGCCAAGTGGGATTGGTGTACTGATCATTAAATGGAAGTATCATCAAGATTGGGTGAAAAAATGTTTGCTGAGATTTCAGGAAACTCGCAGTTTTTTGCAAGCTTGGCAACCCCTTTCAATGAAAGGGATTCTCGTCAGTCTCTGCTTGGGGCTACTTCAATAGCACACAAACCATAGCGATAGAACTTGGAACTACATTATTGTGCCAAGTTTCAAAGAGCTAGCACAAGCCGTGTTTGATTTAGAGTTCCAACTACATGTATGCATATAGGAGAAAACAGAGTGAAACCTAAACATGAAAACGGTTACTGCAAAGGAACGGTTTAACCTAGAAGAACGAAATTTGGTGAGCCAAGTGGGATTGGTGTACTGATCATTAAATGGAAGTATCATCAAGACTGGGTGAAAAAATGTTTGCTGAGATTTCAGGAAACTCGCAGTTTTTTGGAAGCCTGGCAATCCCTTTCAATGAAAGGGATTCTCGTCAGTCTCTGCTTGGGGCTACTTCAATAGCACACAAACCATAGCGATAGAACTTGGAACTACATTATTGTGCCAAGTTTCAAAGAGCTAGCACAAACCGTGTTTGATTTAGAGTTCCAACTACATGTATCCATATAGGAGAAAACAGAGTGAAACCTAAACATGAAAACGGTTACTGCAAAGGAACGGTTTAACCTAGAAGAACGAAATTTGGTGAGCCAAGTGGGATTGGTGTACTGATCATTAAATGGAAGTATCATCAAGATTGGGTGAAAAAATGTTTGCTGAGATTTCAGGAAACTCGTAGTTTTTTGGAAGCCTGGCAACCCCTTTCAATGAAAGGGATTCTCGTCAGTCTCTGCTTGGGGCTACTTCAATAGCACACAAACAATAGCGATAGAACTTGGAACTACATTATTGTGCCAAGTTTCAAAGAGCTAGCACAAGCCGTGTTTGATTTAGAGTTCCAACTACATGTATCCATATAGGAGAAAACAGAGTGAAACCTAAACATGAAAACGGTTACTGCAAAGGAACGGTTTAACCTAGAAGAAGGAAATTTGGTGAGCCAAGTGGGATTGGTGTACTGATCATTAAATGGAAGTATCATCAAGATTGGGTGAAAAAATGTTTGCTGAGATTTCAGGAAACTCGCAGTTTTTTGCAAGCTTGGCAACCCCTTTCAATGAAAGGGATTCTCGTCAGTCTCTGCTTGGGGCTACTTCAATAGCACACAAACCATAGCGATAGAACTTGGAACTACATTATTGTGCCAAGTTTCAAAGAGCTAGCACAAGCCGTGTTTGATTTAGAGTTCCAACTACATGTATGCATATAGGAGAAAACAGAGTGAAACCTAAACATGAAAACGGTTACTGCAAAGGAACGGTTTAACCTAGAAGAACGAAATTTGGTGAGCCAAGTGGGATTGGTGTACTGATCATTAAATGGAAGTATCATCAAGACTGGGTGAAAAAATGTTTGCTGAGATTTCAGGAAACTCGCAGTTTTTTGCAAGCTTGGCAACCCCTTTCAATGAAAGGGATTCTCGTCAGTCTCTGCTTGGGGCTACTTCAATAGCACACAAACCATAGCGATAGAACTTGGAACTACATTATTGTGCCAAGTTTCAAAAAGCTAGCACAAACCGTGTTTGATTTAGAGTTCCAACTACATGTATCCATATAGGAGAAAACAGAGTGAAACCTAAACATGAAAACGGTTACTGCAAAGGAACGGTTTAACCTAGAAGAACGAAATTTGGTGAGCCAAGTGGGATTGGTGTACTGATCATTAAATGGAAGTATCATCAAGACTGGGTGAAAAAATGTTTGCTGAGATTTCAGGAAACTCGCAGTTTTTTGGAAGCCTGGCAATCCCTTTTAGTGAAAGGGATTCTCGTCAGTCTCTGCTTGGGGCTACTTCAATAGCACACAAACCATAGCGATAGAACTTGGAACTACATTATTGTGCCAAGTTTCAAAGAGCTAGCACAAGCCGTGTTTGATTTAGAGTTCCAACTACATATATGCATATAGGAGAAAACAGAGTGAAACCTAAACATGAAAACGGTTACTGCAAAGGAACGGTTTAACCTAGAAGAACGAAATTTGGTGAGCCAAGTGGGATTGGTGTACTGATCATTAAATGGAAGTATCATCAAGACTGGGTGAAAAAATGTTTGCTGAGATTTCAGGAAACTCGCAGTTTTTTGGAAGCCTGGCAACCCCTTTCTATGAAAGGGATTCTCGTCAGTCTCTGCTTGGGGCTACTTCAATAGCACACAAACCATAGCGATAGAACTTGGAACTACATTATTGTGCCAAGTTTCAAAGAGCTAGCACAAACCGTGTTTGATTTAGAGTTCCAACTACATGTATCCATATAGGAGAAAACAGAGTGAAACCTAAACATGAAAACGGTTACTGCAAAGGAACGGTTTAACCTAGAAGAACGAAATTTGGTGAGCCAAGTGGGATTGGTGTACTGATCATTAAATGGAAGTATCATCAAGATTGGGTGAAAAAATGTTTGCTGAGATTTCAGGAAACTCGCAGTTTTTTGCAAGCCTGGCAATCCCTTTTTGTGAAAGGGATTCTCGTCAGTCTCTGCTTGGGGCTACTTCAATAGCACACAAACCATAGCGATAGAACTTGGAACTACATTATTGTGCCAAGTTTCAAAGAGCTAGCACAAACCGTGTTTGATTTAGAGTTCCAACTACATGTATCCATATAGGAGAAAACAGAGTGAAACCTAAACATGAAAACGGTTACTGCAAAGGACCGGTTTAACATAGAAGAAGGAAATTTGGTGAGCCAAGTGGGATTGGTGTACTGATCATTAAATGGAAGTATCATCAAGATTGGGTGAAAAAATGTTTGCTGAGATTTCAGGAAACTCGCAGTTTTTTGCAAGCCTGGCAATCCCTTTTAGTGAAAGGGAATCTCGTCAGTCTCTGCTTGGGGCTACTTCAATAGCACACAAACCATAGCGATAGAACTTGGAACTACATTATTGTGCCAAGTTTCAAAGAGCTAGCACAAACCGTGTTTGATTTCTAGTTCCAACTACATGTATCCATATCGGAGAAAACAGAGTGAAACCTAAACATGAAAACGGTTACTGCAAAGGAACGGTTTAACCTAGAAGAACGAAATTTGGTGAGCCAAGTGGGATTGGTGTCCTGATCATTAAATGGAAGTATCATCAAGACTGGGTGAAAAAATGTTTGCTGAGATTTCAGGAAACTCGCAGTTTTTTGCAAGCCTGGCAACCCTTTCTATGAAAGGGATTCTCGTCAGTCTCTGCTTGGGGCTACTTCAATAGCACACAAACCATAGCGATAGAACTTGGAACTACATTATTGTGCCAAGTTTCAAAGAGCTAGCACAAACCGTGTTTGATTTAGAGTTCCAACTACATGTATCCATATAGGAGAAAACAGAGTGAAACCTAAACATGAAAACGGTTACTTCAAAGGAACGGTTTAACCTAGAAGAACGAAATTTGGTGAGCCAAGTTGGATTGGTGTACTGATCATTAAATGGAAGTATCATCAAGATTGGGTGAAAAAATGTTTGCTGAGATTTCAGGAAACTCGTAGTTTTTTGGAAGCTTGGCAACCCCTTTCAATGAAAGGGATTCTCGTCAGTCTCTGCTTGGGGCTACTTCAATAGCACACAAACCATAGCGATAGAACTTGGAACTACATTATTGTGCCAAGTTTCAAAGAGCTAGCACAAACCGTGTTTGATTTAGAGTTCCAAGTACATATATCCATATAGGAGAAAACAGAGTGAAACCTAAACATGAAAACGGTTACTGCAAAGGAACGGTTTAACCTAGAAGAATGAAATTTGGTGAGCCAAGTGGGATTGGTGTACTGATCATTAAATGGAAGTATCATCAAGATTGGGTGAAAAAATGTTTGCTGAGATTTCAGGAAACTCGCAGTTTTTTGGAAGCCTGGCAACCCCTTTCAATGAAAGTGATTCTCGTCAGTCTCTGCTTGGGGCTACTTCAATAGCACACAAACCATAGCGATAGAACTTGGAACTACATTATTGTGCCAAGTTTCAAAGAGCTAGCACAAACCGTGTTTGATTTAGAGTTCCAACTACATGTATCCATATAGGAGAAAACAGAGTGAAACCTAAACATGAAAACGGTTACTGCAAAGGAACGGTTTAACCTAGAAGAACGAAATTTGGTGAGCCAAGTGGGATTGGTGTACTGATCATTAAATGGAAGTATCATCAAGACTGGGTGAAAAAATGTTTGCTGAGATTTCAGGAAACTCGTAGTTTTTTGGAAGCTTGGCAACCCCTTTCAATGAAAGGGATTCTCGTCAGTCTCTGCTTGGGGCTACTTCAATAGCACACAAACCATAGCGATAGAACTTGGAAACTACATTATTGTGCCAAGTTTCAAAGAGCTAGCACAAACCGTGTTTGATTTAGAGTTCCAACTACATGTATCCATATAGGAGAAAACAGAGTGAAACCTAAACATGAAAACGGTTACTGCAAAGGAACGGTTTTAACCTAGAAGAACGAAATTTGGTGAGCCAAGTGGGATTGGTGTACTGATCATTAAATGGAAGTATCATCAAGATTGGGTGAAAAAATGTTTGCTGAGATTTCAGGAAACTCGTAGTTTTTTGGAAGCCTGGCAACCCCTTTCAATGAAAGGGATTCTCGTCAGTCTCTGCTTGGGGCTACTTCAATAGCACACAAACAATAGCGATAGAACTTGGAACTACATTATTGTGCCAAGTTTCAAAGAGCTAGCACAAGCCGTGTTTGATTTAGAGTTCCAACTACATGTATCCATATAGGAGAAAACAGAGTGAAACCTAAACATGAAAACGGTTACTGCAAAGGAACGGTTTAACCTAGAAGAAGGAAATTTGGTGAGCCAAGTGGGATTGGTGTACTGATCATTAAATGGAAGTATCATCAAGATTGGGTGAAAAAATGTTTGCTGAGATTTCAGGAAACTCGCAGTTTTTTGCAAGCTTGGCAACCCCTTTCAATGAAAGGGATTCTCGTCAGTCTCTGCTTGGGGCTACTTCAATAGCACACAAACCATAGCGATAGAACTTGGAACTACATTATTGTGCCAAGTTTCAAAGAGCTAGCACAAGCCGTGTTTGATTTAGAGTTCCAACTACATGTATGCATATCGGAGAAAACAGAGTGAAACCTAAACATGAAAACGGTTACTGCAAAGGAACGGTTTAACCTAGAAGAACGAAATTTGGTGAGCCAAGTGGGATTGGTGTACTGATCATTAAATGGAAGTATCATCAAGACTGGGTGAAAAAATGTTTGCTGAGATTTCAGGAAACTCGCAGTTTTTGCAAGCTTGGCAACCCCTTTCAATGAAAGGGATTCTCGTCAGTCTCTGCTTGGGGCTACTTCAATAGCACACAAACCATAGCGATAGAACTTGGAACTACATTATTGTGCCAAGTTTCAAAAAGCTAGCACAAACCGTGTTTGATTTAGAGTTCCAACTACATGTATCCATATAGGAGAAAACAGAGTGAAACCTAAACATGAAAACGGTTACTGCAAAGGAACGGTTTAACCTAGAAGAACGAAATTTGGTGAGCCAAGTGGGATTGGTGTACTGATCATTAAATGGAAGTATCATCAAGACTGGGTGAAAAAATGTTTGCTGAGATTTCAGGAAACTCGCAGTTTTTTGGAAGCCTGGCAATCCCTTTTAGTGAAAGGGATTCTCGTCAGTCTCTGCTTGGGGCTACTTCAATAGCACACAAACCATAGCGATAGAACTTGGAACTACATTATTGTGCCAAGTTTCAAAGAGCTAGCACAAGCCGTGTTTGATTTAGAGTTCCAACTACATATATGCATATAGGAGAAAACAGAGTGAAACCTAAACATGAAAACGGTTACTGCAAAGGAACGGTTTAACCTAGAAGAACGAAATTTGGTGAGCCAAGTGGGATTGGTGTACTGATCATTAAATGGAAGTATCATCAAGACTGGGTGAAAAAATGTTTGCTGAGATTTCAGGAAACTCGCAGTTTTTTGGCAGCCTGGCAACCCCTTTCTATGAAAGGGATTCTCGTCAGTCTCTGCTTGGGGCTATTCAATAGCACACAAACCATAGCGATAGAACTTGGAACTACATTATTGTGCCAAGTTTCAAAGAGCTAGCACAAACCGTGTTTGATTTAGAGTTCCAACTACATGTATCCATATAGGAGAAAACAGAGTGAAACCTAAACATGAAAACGGTTACTGCAAAGGAACGGTTTAACCTAGAAGAACGAAATTTGGTGAGCCAAGTGGGATTGGTGTACTGATCATTAAATGGAAGTATCATCAAGATTGGGTGAAAAAATGTTTGCTGAGATTTCAGGAAACTCGCAGTTTTTTGCAAGCCTGGCAATCCCTTTTAGTGAAAGGGAATCTCGTCAGTCTCTGCTTGGGGCTACTTCAATAGCACACAAACCATAGCGATAGAACTTGGAACTACATTATTGTGCCAAGTTTCAAAGAGCTAGCACAAACCGTGTTTGATTTAGAGTTCCAACTACATGTATCCATATAGGAGAAAACAGAGTGAAACCTAAACATGAAAACGGTTACTGCAAAGGACCGGTTTAACATAGAAGAAGGAAATTTGGTGAGCCAAGTGGGATTGGTGTACTGATCATTAAATGGAAGTGTCATCAAGATTGGGTGAAAAAATGTTTGCTGAGATTTCAGGAAACTCGCAGTTTTTTGCAAGCCTGGCAATCCCTTTTAGTGAAAGGGAATCTCGTCAGTCTCTGCTTGGGGCTACTTCAATAGCACACAAACCATAGCGATAGAACTTGGAACTACATTATTGTGCCAAGTTTCAAAGAGCTAGCACAAAACCGTGTTTGATTTCTAGTTCCAACTACATGTATCCATATCGGAGAAAACAGAGTGAAACCTAAACATGAAAACGGTTACTGCAAAGGAACGGTTTAACCTAGAAGAACGAAATTTGGTGAGCCAAGTGGGATTGGTGTCCTGATCATTAAATGGAAGTATCATCAAGACTGGGTGAAAAAATGTTTGCTGAGATTTCAGGAAACTCGCAGTTTTTTGCAAGCCTGGCAACCCCTTTCTATGAAAGGGATTCTCGTCAGTCTCTGCTTGGGGCTACTTCAATAGCACACAAACCATAGCGATAGAACTTGGAACTACATTATTGTGCCAAGTTTCAAAGAGCTAGCACAAACCGTGTTTGATTTAGAGTTCCAACTACATGTATCCATATAGGAGAAAACAGAGTGAAACCTAAACATGAAAACGGTTACTTCAAAGGAACGGTTTAACCTAGAAGAACGAAATTTGGTGAGCCAAGTTGGATTGGTGTACTGATCATTAAATGGAAGTATCATCAAGATTGGGTGAAAAAATGTTTGCTGAGATTTCAGGAAACTCGTAGTTTTTTGGAAGCTTGGCAACCCCTTTCAATGAAAGGGATTCTCGTCAGTCTCTGCTTGGGGCTACTTCAATAGCACACAAACCATAGCGATAGAACTTGGAACTACATTATTGTGCCAAGTTTCAAAGAGCTAGCACAAACCGTGTTTGATTTAGAGTTCCAAGTACATATATCCATATAGGAGAAAACAGAGTGAAACCTAAACATGAAAACGGTTACTGCAAAGGAACGGTTTAACCTAGAAGAATGAAATTTGGTGAGCCAAGTGGGATTGGTGTACTGATCATTAAATGGAAGTATCATCAAGATTGGGTGAAAAAATGTTTGCTGAGATTTCAGGAAACTCGCAGTTTTTTGGAAGCCTGGCAACCCCTTTCAATGAAAGTGATTCTCGTCAGTCTCTGCTTGGGGCTACTTCAATAGCACACAAACCATAGCGATAGAACTTGGAACTACATTATTGTGCCAAGTTTCAAAGAGCTAGCACAAACCGTGTTTGATTTAGAGTTCCAACTACATGTATCCATATAGGAGAAAACAGAGTGAAACCTAAACATGAAAACGGTTACTGCAAAGGAACGGTTTAACCTAGAAGAACGAAATTTGGTGAGCCAAGTGGGATTGGTGTACTGATCATTAAATGGAAGTATCATCAAGACTGGGTGAAAAAATGTTTGCTGAGATTTCAGGAAACTCGTAGTTTTTTGGAAGCTTGGCAACCCCTTTCAATGAAAGGGATTCTCGTCAGTCTCTGCTTGGGGCTACTTCAATAGCACACAAACCATAGCGATAGAACTTGGAACTACATTATTGTGCCAAGTTTCAAAGAGCTAGCACAAACCGTGTTTGATTTAGAGTTCCAACTACATGTATCCATATAGGAGAAAACAGAGTGAAACCTAAACATGAAAACGGTTACTGCAAAGGAACGGTTTAACCTAGAAGAACGAAATTTGGTGAGCCAAGTGGGATTGGTGTACTGATCATTAAATGGAAGTATCATCAACATTGTTTGAAAAAATGTTTGCTGAGATTTCAGGAAACTCGCAGTTTTTTGGAAGCCTGGCAACCCCTTTCTATGAAAGGGATTCTCGTCAGTCTCTGCTTGGGGCTACTTCAATAGCACACAAACCATAGCGATAGAACTTGGAACTACATTATTGTGCCAAGTTTCAAAGAGCTAGCACAAACCGTGTTTGATTTAGAGTTCCAACTACATGTATCCATATAGGAGAAAACAGAGTGAAACCTAAACATGAAAACGGTTACTGCAAAGGAACGGTTTAACCTAGAAGAACGAAATTTGGTGAGCCAAGTGGGATTGGTGTACTGATCATTAAATGGAAGTATCATCAAGACTGGGTGAAAAAATGTTTGCTGAGATTTCAGGAAACTCGCAGTTTTTTGGAAGCTGGCAATCCCTTTTAGTGAAAGGGATTCTCGTCAGTCTCTGCTTGGGGCTACTTCAATAGCACACAAACCATAGCGATAGAACTTGGAACTACATTATTGTGCCAAGTTTCAAAGAGCTAGCACAAGCCGTGTTTGATTTAGAGTTCCAACTACATATATGCATATAGGAGAAAACAGAGTGAAACCTAAACATGAAAACGGTTACTGCAAAGGAACGGTTTAACCTAGAAGAACGAAATTTAGTGAGCGAAGTGAGATTCGTGTACTGATCACTACCTGCAAGTATCATTAACATTGTGTGAAAAAATGTTTTTGCTGAGATTTCAGGAAACTCGTTTTTTGGAAGCCTGGCAACCCCTTTCAATGAAAGTGATTCTCGTCAGTCTCTGCTTGGGGCTACTTCAATAGCACACAAACCATAGCGATAGAACTTGGAACTACATTATTGTGCCAAGTTTCAAAGAGCTAGCACAAACCGTGTTTGATTTAGAGTTCCAACTACATGTATCCATATAGGAGAAAACAGTGAAACCTAAACATGAAAACGGTTACTGCAAAGGAACGGTTTAACCTAGAAGAACGAAAATTTGGTGAGCCAAGTGGGATTGGTGTACTGATCATTAAATGGAAGTATCATCAAGATTGGGTGAAAAAATGTTTGCTGAGATTTCAGGAAACTCGCAGTTTTTTGGAAGCTTGGCAACCCCTTTCAATGAAAGGGATTCTCGTCAGTCTCTGCTTGGGGCTACTTCAATAGCACACAAACCATAGCGATAGAACTTGGATCTACATTATTGTGCCAAGTTTCAAAGAGCTAGCACAAACCGTGTTTGATTTAGAGTTCCAACTACATGTATCCATATAGGAGAAAACAGAGTGAAACCTAAACATGAAAACGGTTACTGCAAAGGAACGGTTTAACCTAGAAGAACGAAATTTGGTGAGCCAAGTGGGATTGGTGTACTGATCATTAAATGGAAGTATCATCAAGATTGGGTGAAAAATGTTTGCTGAGATTTCAGGAAACTCGCAGTTTTTTGGAAGCCTGGCAACCCCTTTCAATGAAAGGGATTCTCGTCAGTCTCTGCTTGGGGCTACTTCAATAGCACACAAACCATAGCGATAGAACTTGGAACTACATTATTGTGCCAAGTTTCAAAGAGCTAGCACAAACCGTGTTTGATTTAGAGTTCCAACTACATGTATCCATATAGGAGAAAACAGAGTGAAACCTAAACATGAAAACGGTTACTGCAAAGGAACGGTTTAACCTAGAAGAAGGAAATTTGGTGAGCCAAGTGGGATTGGTGTACTGATCATTAAATGGAAGTATCATCAAGACTGGGTGAAAAAATGTTTGCTGAGATTTCAGGAAACTCGCAGTTTTTTGCAAGCCTGGCAATCCCTTTTAGTGAAAGGGAATCTCGTCAGTCTCTGCTTGGGGCTACTTCAATAGCACACAAACCATAGCGATAGAACTTGGAACTACATTATTGTGCCAAGTTTCAAAGAGCTAGCACAAACCGTGTTTGATTTCTAGTTCCAACTACATGTATCCATATCGGAGAAAACAGAGTGAAACCTAAACATGAAAACGGTTACTGCAAAGGAACGGTTTAACCTAGAAGAACGAAATTTGGTGAGCCAAGTGGGATTGGTGTCCTGATCATTAAATGGAAGTATCATCAAGACTGGGTGAAAAAATGTTTGCTGAGATTTCAGGAAACTCGCAGTTTTTTGCAAGCCTGGCAACCCCTTTCTATGAAAGGGATTCTCGTCAGTCTCTGCTTGGGGGCTACTTCAATAGCACACAAACCATAGCGATAGAACTTGGAACTACATTATTGTGCCAAGTTTCAAAGAGCTAGCACAAACCGTGTTTGATTTAGAGTTCCAACTACATGTATCCATATAGGAGAAAACAGAGTGAAACCTAAACATGAAAACGGTTACTTCAAAGGAACGGTTTAACCTAGAAGAACGAAATTTGGTGAGCCAAGTTGGATTGGTGTACTGATCATTAAATGGAAGTATCATCAAGATTGGGTGAAAAAATGTTTGCTGAGATTTCAGGAAACTCGTAGTTTTTTGGAAGCTTGGCAACCCCTTTCAATGAAAGGGATTCTCGTCAGTCTCTGCTTGGGGCTACTTCAATAGCACACAAACCATAGCGATAGAACTTGGAACTACATTATTGTGCCAAGTTTCAAAGAGCTAGCACAAACCGTGTTTGATTTAGAGTTCCAACTACATGTATCCATATAGGAGAAAACAGAGTGAAACCTAAACATGAAAACGGTTACTGCAAAGGAACGGTTTAACCTAGAAGAACGAAATTTGGTGAGCCAAGTGGGATTGGTGTACTGATCATTAAATGGAAGTATCATCAAGACTGGGTGAAAAAATGTTTGCTGAGATTTCAGGAAACTCGTAGTTTTTTGGAAGCTTGGCAACCCCTTTCAATGAAAGGGATTCTCGTCAGTCTCTGCTTGGGGCTACTTCAATAGCACACAAACCATAGCGATAGAACTTGGAACTACATTATTGTGCCAAGTTTCAAAGAGCTAGCACAAACCGTGTTTGATTTAGAGTTCCAACTACATGTATCCATATAGGAGAAAACAGAGTGAAACCTAAACATGAAAACGGTTACTGCAAAGGAACGGTTTAACCTAGAAGAACGAAATTTGGTGAGCCAAGTGGGATTGGTGTACTGATCATTAAATGGAAGTATCATCAACATTGTTTGAAAAAATGTTTGCTGAGATTTCAGGAAACTCGCAGTTTTTTGGAAGCCTGGCAACCCCTTTCTATGAAAGGGATTCTCGTCAGTCTCTGCTTGGGGCTACTTCAATAGCACACAAACCATAGCGATAGAACTTGGAACTACATTATTGTGCCAAGTTTCAAAGAGCTAGCACAAACCGTGTTTGATTTAGAGTTCCAACTACATGTATCCATATAGGAGAAAACAGAGTGAAACCTAAACATGAAAACGGTTACTGCAAAGGAACGGTTTAACCTAGAAGAACGAAATTTGGTGAGCCAAGTGGGATTGGTGTACTGATCATTAAATGGAAGTATCATCAAGATTGGGTGAAAAAATGTTTGCTGAGATTTCAGGAAACTCGTAGTTTTTTGGAAGCCTGGCAACCCCTTTCAATGAAAGGGATTCTCGTCAGTCTCTGCTTGGGGCTACTTCAATAGCACACAAACCATAGCGATAGAACTTGGAACTACATTATTGTGCCAAGTTTCAAAAAGCTAGCACAAACCGTGTTTGATTTAGAGTTCCAACTACATGTATCCATATAGGAGAAAACAGAGTGAAACCTAAACATGAAAACGGTTACTGCAAAGGAACGGTTTAACCTAGAAGAACGAAATTTGGTGAGCCAAGTGGGATTGGTGTACTGATCATTAAATGGAAGTATCATCAAGACTGGGTGAAAAAATGTTTGCTGAGATTTCAGGAAACTCGCAGTTTTTTGGAAGCCTGGCAATCCCTTTTAGTGAAAGGGATTCTCGTCAGTCTCTGCTTGGGGCTACTTCAATAGCACACAAACCATAGCGATAGAACTTGGAACTACATTATTGTGCCAAGTTTCAAAGAGCTAGCACAAGCCGTGTTTGATTTAGAGTTCCAACTACATATATGCATATAGGAGAAAACAGAGTGAAACCTAAACATGAAAACGGTTACTGCAAAGGAACGGTTTAACCTAGAAGAACGAAATTTAGTGAGCGAAGTGAGATTCGTGTACTGATCACTACCTGCAAGTATCATTAACATTGTGTGAAAAAATGTTTGCTGAGATTTCAGGAAACTCGCAGTTTTTTGGAAGCCTGGCAACCCCTTTCAATGAAAGTGATTCTCGTCAGTCTCTGCTTGGGGCTACTTCAATAGCACACAAACCATAGCGATAGAACTTGGAACTACATTATTGTGCCAAGTTTCAAAGAGCTAGCACAAACCGTGTTTGATTTAGAGTTCCAACTACATGTATCCATATAGGAGAAAACAGTGAAACCTAAACATGAAAACGGTTACTGCAAAGGAACGGTTTAACCTAGAAGAACGAAATTTGGTGAGCCAAGTGGGATTGGTGTACTGATCATTAAATGGAAGTATCATCAAGATTGGGTGAAAAAATGTTTGCTGAGATTTCAGGAAACTCGCAGTTTTTTGGAAGCTTGGCAACCCCTTTCAATGAAAGGGATTCTCGTCAGTCTCTGCTTGGGGCTACTTCAATAGCACACAAACCATAGCGATAGAACTTGGATCTACATTATTGTGCCAAGTTTCAAAGAGCTAGCACAAACCGTGTTTGATTTAGAGTTCCAACTACATGTATCCATATAGGAGAAAACAGAGTGAAACCTAAACATGAAAACGGTTACTGCAAAGGAACGGTTTAACCTAGAAGAACGAAATTTGGTGAGCCAAGTGGGATTGGTGTACTGATCATTAAATGGAAGTATCATCAAGATTGGGTGAAAAAATGTTTGCTGAGATTTCAGGAAACTCGCAGTTTTTTGGAAGCCTGGCAACCCCTTTCAATGAAAGGGATTCTCGTCAGTCTCTGCTTGGGGCTACTTCAATAGCACACAAACCATAGCGATAGAACTTGGAACTACATTATTGTGCCAAGTTTCAAAGAGCTAGCACAAACCGTGTTTGATTTAGAGTTCCAACTACATGTATCCATATAGGAGAAAACAGAGTGAAACCTAAACATGAAAACGGTTACTGCAAAGGAACGGTTTAACCTAGAAGAAGGAAATTTGGTGAGCCAAGTGGGATTGGTGTACTGATCATTAAATGGAAGTATCATCAAGACTGGGTGAAAAAATGTTTGCTGAGATTTTAGGAAACTCGCAGTTTTTTGGAAGCCTGGCAACCCCTTTCTATGAAAGGGATTCTCGTCAGTCTCTGCTTGGGGCTACTTCAATAGCACACAAACCATAGCGATAGAACTTGGACCTACATTATTGTGCCAAGTTTCAAAGAGCTAGCACAAACCGTGTTTGATTTAGAGTTCCAACTACATGTATCCATATAGGAGAAAACAGAGTGAAACCTAAACATGAAAACGGTTACTGCAAAGGAACGGTTTAACCTAGAAGAACGAAATTTGGTGAGCCAAGTGGGATTGGTGTCCTGATCATTAAATGGAAGTATCATCAAGATTGGGTGAAAAAATGTTTGCTGAGATTTCAGGAAACTCGCAGTTTTTTGGAAGCCTGGCAACCCCTTTCAATGAAAGTGATTCTCGTCAATCTCTGCTTGGGGCTACTTCAATAGCACACAAACCATAGCGATAGAACATGGAACTACATTATTGTGCCAAGTTTCAAAGAGCTAGCACAAACCGTGTTTGATTTAGAGTTCCAACTACATGTATCCATATAGGAGAAAACAGAGTGAAACCTAAACATGAAAACGGTTACTGCAAAGGAACGGTTTAACCTAGAAGAACGAAATTTGGTGAGCCAAGTGGGATTGGTGTACTGATCATTAAATGGAAGTATCATCAAGATTGGGTGAAAAAATGTTTGCTGAGATTTCAGGAAACTCGCAGTTTTTTGCAAGCCTGGCAATCCCTTTTAGTAAAAGGGATTCTCGTCAGTCTCTGCTTGGGGCTACTTCAATAGCACACAAACCATAGCGATAGAACTTGGAACTACATTATTGTGCCAAGTTTCAAAGAGCTAGCACAAACCGTGTTTGATTTAGAGTTCCAACTACATGTATCCATATAGGAGAAAACAGAGTGAAACCTAAACATGAAAACCGGTTACTGCAAAGGAACGGTTTAACCTAGAAGAACGAAATTTGGTGAGCCAAGTGGGATTGGTGTCCTGATCATTAAATGGAAGTATCATCAAGATTGGGTGAAAAAATGTTTGCTGAGATTTCAGGAAACTCGCAGTTTTTTGCAAGCTTGGCAACCCCTTTCAATGAAAGGGATTCTCGTCAGTCTCTGCTTGGGGCTACTTCAATAGCACACAAACCATAGCGATAGAACTTGGAACTACATTATTGTGCCAAGTTTCAAAGAGCTACCACAAACCGTGTTTGATTTAGAGTTCCAACTACATGTATGCATATAGGAGAAAACAGAGTGAAACCTAAACATGAAAACGGTTACTGCAAAGGAACGGTTTAACCTAGAAGAACGAAATTTGGTGAGCCAAGTGGGATTGGTGTCCTGATCATTAAATGGAAGTATCATCAAGATTGGGTGAAAAAATGTTTGCTGAGATTTCAGGAAACTCGCAGTTTTTTGCAAGCCTGGCAATCCCTTTTAGTAAAAGGGATTCTCGTCAGTCTCTGCTTGGGGCTACTTCAATAGCACACAAACCATAGCGATAGAACTTGGAACTACATTACTGTGCCAAGTTTCAAAGAGCTAGCACAAACCGTGTTTGATTTAGAGTTCCAACTACATGTATCCATATAGGAGAAAACAGAGTGAAACCTAAACATGAAAACGGTTACTGCAAAGGAACGGTTTAACATAGAAGAACGAAATTTGGTGAGCCAAGTGGGATTGGTGTACTGATCATTAAATGGAAGTATCATCAAGACTGGGTGAAAAAATGTTTGCTGAGATTTCAGGAAACTCGCAGTTTTTTGGAAGCCTGGCAACCCCTTTCAATGAAAGTGATTCTCGTCAGTCTCTGCTTGGGGCTACTTCAATAGCACACAAACCATAGCGATAGTACTTGGAACTACATTATTGTGCCAAGTTTCAAAGAGCTAGCACAAACCGTGTTTGATTTAGAGTTCCAACTACATGTATCCATATAGGAGAAAACAGAGTGAAACCTAAACATGAAAACGGTTACTGCAAAGGAACGGTTTAACCTAGAAGAAGGAAATTTGGTGAGCCAAGTGGGATTGGTGTACTGATCATTAAATGGAAGTATCATCAAGATTGGGTGAAAAAATGTTTGCTGAGATTTCAGGAAACTCGCAGTTTTTTGGAAGCTTGGCAACCCCTTTCAATGAAAGGGATTCTCGTCAGTCTCTGCTTGGGGCTACTTCAATAGCACACAAACCATAGCGATAGAACTTGGAACTACATTATTGTGCCAAGTTTCAAAGAGCTAGCACAAACCGTGTTTGATTTAGAGTTCCAACTATATGTATCCATATAGGAGAAAACAGAGTGAAACCTAAACATGAAAACGGTTACTGCAAAGGAACGGTTTAACCTAGAAGAACGAAATTTGGTGAGCCAAGTGGGATTGGTGTACTGATCATTAAATGGAAGTATCATCAAGATTTTGTGAAAAAATATTTGCTGAGATTTCAGGAAACTCGCAGTTTTTTGCAAGCTTGGCAACCCCTTTCAATGAAAGGGATTCTCGTCAGTCTCTGCTTGGGGCTACTTCAATAGCACACAAACCATAGCGATAGAACTTGGAACTACATTATTGTGCCAAGTTTCAAAGAGCTAGCACAAACCGTGTTTGATTTAGAGTTCCAACTACATGTATCCATATAGGAGAAAA
This sequence comes from Urocitellus parryii, assembly GCF_045843805.1. Classification (NCBI taxonomy): domain Eukaryota; kingdom Metazoa; phylum Chordata; class Mammalia; order Rodentia; family Sciuridae; genus Urocitellus; species Urocitellus parryii. Next base: position 22,612 of record NW_027553716.1, read on the forward strand.
CAGAGTGAAACCTAAACATGAAAACGGTTACTGCAAAGGAACGGTTTAACCTAGAAGAAAGAAATTTAGTGTGCCAAGTGAGATTCGTGTACTGATCACTACCTGCAAGTATCATCAACATTGTGTGAAAAAATGTTTGCTGAGATTTCAGGAAACTCGCAGTTTTTTGGAAGCCTGGCAACCCCTTTCAATGAAAGTGATTCTCGTCAATCTCTGCTTGGGGCTACTTCAATAGCACACAAACCATAGCGATAGAACTTGGAACTACATTATTGTGCCAAGTTTCAAAGAGCTAGCACAAACCGTGTTTGATTTAGAGTTCCAACTACATGTATCCATATAGGAGAAAACAGAGTGAAACCTAAACATGAAAACGGTTACTGCAAGGGAACGGTTTAACCTAGAAGAAGGAAATTTGGTGAGCCAAGTGGGATTGGTGTACTGATCATTAAATGGAAGTATCATCAAGATTGGGTGAAAAAATGTTTGCTGAGATTTCAGGAAACTCGCAGTTTTTTACAAGCTTGGCAACCCCTTTCAATGAAAGGGATTCTCGTCAGTCTCTGCTTGGGGCTACTTCAATAGCACACAAACCATAGCGATAGAACTTGGAACTACATTATTGTGCCAAGTTTCAAAGAGCTAGCACAAGCCGTGTTTGATTTAGAGTTCCAACTACATGTATGCATATAGGAGAAAACAGAGTGAAACCTAAACATGAAAACGGTTACTGCAAAGGAACGGTTTAACCTAGAAGAACGAAATTTGGTGAGCCAAGTGGGATTGGTGTCCTGATCATTAAATGGAAGTATCATCAATATTGGGTGAAAAAATGTTTGCTGAGATTTCAGGAAACTCGCAGTTTTTGCAAGCCTGGCAATCCCTTTTAGTGAAAGGGATTCTCGTCAGTCTCTGCTTGGGGCTACTTCAATAGCACACAAACCATAGCGATAGAACTTGGAACTACATTATTGTGCCAAGTTTCAAAGAGCTAGCACAAACCGTGTTTGATTTAGAGTTCCAACTACATGTATCCATATAGGAGAAAACAGAGTGAAACCTAAACATGAAAACGGTTACTGCAAAGGAACGGTTTAACATAGAAGAACGAAATTTGGTGAGCCAAGTGGGATTGGTGTCCTGATCATTAAATGGAAGTATCATCAAGACTGGGTGAAAAAATGTTTGCTGAGATTTCAGGAAACTCGCAGTTTTTTGGAAGCCTGGCAACCCCTTTCAATGAAAGTGATTCTCGTCAGTCTCTGCTTGGGGCTACTTCAATAGCACACAAACCATAGCGATAGTACTTGGAACTACATTATTGTGCCAAGTTTCAAAGAGCTAGCACAAACCGTGTTTGATTTAGAGTTCCAACTACATGTATCCATATAGGAGAAAACAGAGTGAAACCTAAACATGAAAACGGTTACTGCAAAGGAACGGTTTAACCTAGAAGAACGAAATTTGGTGAGCCAAGTGGGATTGGTGTACTGATCATTAAATGGAAGTATCATCAAGATTGGGTGAAAAAATGTTTGCTGAGATTTCAGGAAACTCGCAGTTTTTTGCAAGCTTGGCAACCCCTTTCAATGAAAGGGATTCTCGTCAGTCTCTGCTTGGGGCTACTTCAATAGCACACAAACCATAGCGATAGAACTTGGGAACTACATTATTGTGCCAAGTTTCAAAGAGCTACCACAAACCGTGTTTGATTTAGAGTTCCAACTACATGTATGCATATAGGAGAAAACAGAGTGAAACCTAAACATGAAAACGGTTACTGCAAAGGAACGGTTTAACCTAGAAGAACGAAATTTGGTGAGCCAAGTGGGATTGGTGTCCTGATCATTAAATGGAAGTATCATCAAGATTGGGTGAAAAAATGTTTGCTGAGATTTCAGGAAACTCGCAGTTTTTTGCAAGCCTGGCAATCCCTTTTAGTAAAAGGGATTCTCGTCAGTCTCTGCTTGGGGCTACTTCAATAGCACACAAACCATAGCGATAGAACTTGGAACTACATTATTGTGCCAAGTTTCAAAGAGCTAGCACAAACCGTGTTTGATTTAGAGTTCCAACTACATGTATCCATATAGGAGAAAACAGAGTGAAACCTAAACATGAAAACGGTTACTGCAAAGGAACGGTTTAACATAGAAGAACGAAATTTGGTGAGCCAAGTGGGATTGGTGTACTGATCATTAAATGGAAGTATCATCAAGACTGGGTGAAAAAATGTTTGCTGAGATTTCAGGAAACTCGCAGTTTTTTGGAAGCCTGGCAACCCCTTTCAATGAAAGTGATTCTCGTCAGTCTCTGCTTGGGGCTACTTCAATAGCACACAAACCATAGCGATAGTACTTGGAACTACATTATTGTGCCAAGTTTCAAAGAGCTAGCACAAACCGTGTTTGATTTAGAGTTCCAACTACATGTATCCATATAGGAGAAAACAGAGTGAAACCTAAACATGAAAACGGTTACTGCAAAGGAACGGTTTAACCTAGAAGAAGGAAATTTGGTGAGCCAAGTGGGATTGGTGTACTGATCATTAAATGGAAGTATCATCAAGATTGGGTGAAAAAATGTTTGCTGAGATTTCAGGAAACTCGCAGTTTTTTGGAAGCTTGGCAACCCCTTTCAATGAAAGTGATTCTCGTCAGTCTCTGCTTGGGGCTACTTCAATAGCACACAAACCATAGCGATAGAACTTGGAACTACATTATTGTGCCAAGTTTCAAAGAGCTAGCACAAACCGTGTTTGATTTAGAGTTCCAACTATATGTATCCATATAGGAGAAAACAGAGTGAAACCTAAACATGAAAACGGTTACTGCAAAGGAACGGTTTAACCTAGAAGAACGAAATTTGGTGAGCCAAGTGGGATTGGTGTACTGATCATTAAATGGAAGTATCATCAAGATTGGGTGAAAAAATATTTGCTGAGATTTCAGGAAACTCGCAGTTTTTTGCAAGCTTGGCAACCCCTTTCAATGAAAGGGATTCTCGTCAGTCTCTGCTTGGGGCTACTTCAATAGCACACAAACCATAGCGATAGAACTTGGAACTACATTATTGTTTCAAGTTTCAAAGAGCTAGCACAAACCGTGTTTGATTTAGAGTTCCAACTACATGTATCCATATAGGAGAAAACAGAGTGAAACCTAAACATGAAAACGGTTACTGCAAAGGAACGGTTTAACCTAGAAGAAAGAAATTTAGTGTGCCAAGTGAGATTCGTGTACTGATCACTACCTGCAAGTATCATCAACATTGTGTGAAAAAATGTTTGCTGAGATTTCAGGAAACTCGCAGTTTTTTGGAAGACTTGCAACCCCTTTCAATGAAAGTGATTCTCGTCAATCTCTGCTTGGGGCTACTTCAATAGCACACAAACCATAGCGATAGAACTTGGAACTACATTATTGTGCCAAGTTTCAAAGAGCTAGCACAAACCGTGTTTGATTTAGAGTTCCAACTACATGTATCCATATAGGAGAAAACAGAGTGAAACCTAAACATGAAAACGGTTACTGCAAGGGAACGGTTTAACCTAGAAGAAGGAAATTTGGTGAGCCAAGTGGGATTGGTGTACTGATCATTAAATGGAAGTATCATCAAGATTGGGTGAAAAAATGTTTGCTGAGATTTCAGGAAACTCGCAGTTTTTTACAAGCTTGGCAACCCCTTTCAATGAAAGGGATTCTCGTCAGTCTCTGCTTGGGGCTACTTCAATAGCACACAAACCATAGCGATAGAACTTGGAACTACAATATTGTGCCAAGTTTCAAAGAGCTAGCACAAGCCGTGTTTGATTTAGAGTTCCAACTACATGTATGCATATAGGAGAAAACAGAGTGAAACCTAAACATGAAAACGGTTACTGCAAAGGAACGGTTTAACCTAGAAGAACGAAATTTGGTGAGCCAAGTGGGATTGGTGTCCTGATCATTAAATGGAAGTATCATCAAGATTGGGTGAAAAAATGTTTGCTGAGATTTCAGGAAACTCGCAGTTTTTTGCAAGCCTGGCAATCCCTTTTAGTGAAAGGGATTCTCGTCAGTCTCTGCTTGGGGCTACTTCAATAGCACACAAACCATAGCGATAGAACTTGGAACTACATTATTGTGCCAAGTTTCAAAGAGCTAGCACAAACCGTGTTTGATTTAGAGTTCCAACTACATGTATCCATATAGGAGAAAACAGAGTGAAACCTAAACATGAAAACGGTTACTGCAAAGGAACGGTTTAACCTAGAAGAACGAAATTTGGTGAGCCAAGTGGGATTGGTGTCCTGATCGTTAAATGGAAGTATCATCAAGACTGGGTGAAAAAATGTTTGCTGAGATTTCAGGAAACTCGCAGTTTTTTGGAAGCCTGGCAACCCCTTTCAATGAAAGGGATTCTCGTCAGTCTCTGCTTGGGGCTACTTCAATAGCACACAAACCATAGCGATAGAACTTGGAACTACATTATTGTGCCAAGTTTCAAAGAGCTACCACAAACCGTGTTTGATTTAGAGTTCCAACTACATGTATGCATATAGGAGAAAACAGAGTGAAACCTAAACATGAAAACGGTTACTGCAAAGGAACGGTTTAACCTAGAAGAACGAAATTTGGTGAGCCAAGTGGGATTTGTGTCCTGATCATTAAATGGAAGTATCATCAAGATTGGGTGAAAAAATGTTTGCTGAGATTTCAGGAAACTCGCAGTTTTTTGCAAGCCTGGCAACCCCTTTCAATGAAAGGGATTCTCGTCAGTCTCTGCTTGGGGCTACTTCAATAGCACACAAACCATAGCGATAGAACTTGGAACTACATTATTGTGCCAAGTTTCAAAGAGCTAGCACAAACCGTGTTTGATTTAGAGTTCCAACTACATGTATCCATATAGGAGAAAACAGAGTGAAACCTAAACATGAAAACGGTTACTGCAAAGGAACGGTTTAACATAGAAGAACGAAATTTGGTGAGCCAAGTGGGATTGGTGTACTGATCATTAAATGGAAGTATCATCAAGACTGGGTGAAAAAATGTTTGCTGAGATTTCAGGAAACTCGCAGTTTTTTGGAAGCCTGGCAACTCCTTTCAATGAAAGTGATTCTCGTCAGTCTCTGCTTGGGGCTACTTCAATAGCACACAAACCATAGTGATAGTACTTGGAACTACATTATTGTGCCAAGTTTCAAAGAGCTAGCACAAACCGTGTTTGATTTAGAGTTCCAACTACATGTATCCATAGAGAAGAAAACAGAGTGAAACCTAAACATGAAAACGGTTACTGCAAAGGAACGGTTTAACCTAGAAGAAGGAAATTTGGTGAGCCAAGTGGGATTGGTGTACTGATCATTAAATGGAAGTATCATCAAGATTGGGTGAAAAAATGTTTGCTGAGATTTCAGGAAACTCGCAGTTTTTTGCAAGCTTGGCAACCCCTTTCAATGAAAGGGATTCTCGTCAGTCTCTGCTTGGGGCTACTTCAATAGCACACAAACCATAGCGATAGAACTTGGAACTACATTATTGTGCCAAGTTTCAAAGAGCTAGCACAAACCGTGTTTGATTTAGAGTTCCAACTATATGTATCCATATAGGAGAAAACAGAGTGAAACCTAAACATGAAAACGGTTACTGCAAAGGAACGGTTTAACCTAGAAGAACGAAATTTGGTGAGCCAAGTGGGATTGGTGTACTGATCATTAAATGGAAGTATCATCAAGACTGGGTGAAAAAATGTTTGCTGAGATTTCAGGAAACTCGCAGTTTTTTGCAAGCTTGGCAACCCCTTTCAATGAAAGGGATTCTCGTCAGTCTCTGCTTGGGGCTACTTCAATAGCACACAAACCATAGCGATAGAACTTGGAACTACATTATTGTGCCAAGTTTCAAAGAGCTAGCACAAACCGTGTTTGATTTAGAGTTCCAACTACATGTATCCATATAGGAGAAAACAGAGTGAAACCTAAACATGAAAACGGTTACTGCAAAGGAACGGTTTAACCTAGAAGAAAGAAATTTAGTGAGCCAAGTGAGATTCGTGTACTGATCACTACCTGCAAGTATCATCAACATTGTGTGAAAAAATGTTTGCTGAGATTTCAGGAAACTCGCAGTTTTTTGGAAGCCTGGCAACCCCTTTCAATGAAAGTGATTCTCGTCAATCTCTGCTTGGGGCTACTTCAATAGCACACAAACCATAGCGATAGAACTTGGAACTACATTATTGTGCCAAGTTTCAAAGAGCTAGCACAAGCCGTGTTTGATTTAGAGTTCCAACTACATGTATGCATATTGGAGAAAACAGAGTGAAACCTAAACATGAAAACGGTTACTGCAAAGGAACGGTTTAACCTAGAAGAACGAAATTTGGTGAGCCAAGTGGGATTGGTGTCCTGATCATTAAATGGAAGTATCATCAAGATTGGGTGAAAAAATGTTTGCTGAGATTTCAGGAAACTCGCAGTTTTTTGCAAGCCTGGCAATCCCTTTTAGTGAAAGGGATTCTCGTCAGTCTCTGCTTGGGGCTACTTCAATAGCACACAAACCATAGCGATAGAACTTGGAACTACATTATTGTGCCAAGTTTCAAAGAGCTAGCACAAACCGTGTTTGATTTAGAGTTCCAACTACATGTATCCATATAGGAGAAAACAGAGTGAAACCTAAACATGAAAACGGTTACTGCAAAGGAACGGTTTAACATAGAAGAACGAAATTTGGTGAGCCAAGTGGGATTGGTGTCCTGATCGTTAAATGGAAGTATCATCAAGACTGGGTGAAAAAATGTTTGCTGAGATTTCAAGAAACTCGCAGTTTTTTGGAAGCCTGGCAACCCCTTTCAATGAAAGTGATTCTCGTCAGTCTCTGCTTGGGGCTACTTCAATAGCACACAAACCATAGCGATAGTACTTGGAACTACATTATTGTGCCAAGTTTCAAAGAGCTAGCACAAACCGTGTTTGATTTAGAGTTCCAACTACATGTATCCATATAGGAGAAAACAGAGTGAAACCTAAACATGAAAACGGTTACTGCAAAGGAACGGTTTAACCTAGAAGAAGGAAATTTGGTGAGCCAAGTGGGATTGGTGTACTGATCATTAAATGGAAGTATCATCAAGATTGGGTGAAAAAATGTTTGCTGAGATTTCAGGAAACTCGCAGTTTTTTGCAAGCTTGGCAACCCCTTTCAATGAAAGGGATTCTCGTCAGTCTCTGCTTGGGGCTACTTCAATAGCACACAAACCATAGCGATAGAACTTGGAACTACATTATTGTGCCAAGTTTCAAAGAGCTAGCACAAACCGTGTTTGATTTAGAGTTCCAACTACATGTATCCATATAGGAGAAAACAGAGTGAAACCTAAACATGAAAACGGTTACTGCAAAGGAACGGTTTAACCTAGAAGAACGAAATTTGGTGAGCCAAGTGGGATTGGTGTACTGATCATTAAATGGAAGTATCATCAAGACTGGGTGAAAAAATGTTTGCTGAGATTTCAGGAAACTCGCAGTTTTTTGGAAGCCTGGCAACCCCTTTCTATGAAAGGGATTCTCGTCAGTCTCTGCTTGGGGCTACTTCAATAGCACACAAACCATAGCGATAGAACTTGGAACTACATTATTGTGCCAAGTTTCAAAGAGCTAGCACAAACCGTGTTTGATTTAGAGTTCCAACTACATGTATCCATATAGGAGAAAACAGAGTGAAACCTAAACATGAAAACGGTTACTGCAAAGGAACGGTTTAACCTAGAAGAACGAAATTTGGTGAGCCAAGTGGGATTGGTGTACTGATCATTAAATGGAAGTATCATCAAGACTGGGTGAAAAAATGTTTGCTGAGATTTCAGGAAACTCGCAGTTTTTTGGAAGCCTGGCAACCCCTTTCTATGAAAGGGATTCTCGTCAGTCTCTGCTTGGGGCTACTTCAATAGCACACAAACCATAGCGATAGAACTGGACCTACATTATTGTGCCAAGTTTCAAAGAGCTAGCACAAACCGTGTTTGATTTAGAGTTCCAACTACATGTATCCATATAGGAGAAAACAGAGTGAAACCTAAACATGAAAACGGTTACTGCAAAGGAACGGTTTAACCTAGAAGAACGAAATTTAGTGAGCCAAGTGAGATTCGTGTACTGATCACTACCTGCAAGTATCATCAACATTGTGTGAAAAAATGTTTGCTGAGATTTCAGGAAACTCCCAGTTTTTTGGAAGCCTGGCAACCCCTTTCAATGAAAGTGATTCTCGTCAATCTCTGCTTGGGGCTACTTCAATAGCACACAAACCATAGCGATAGAACTTGGAACTACATTATTGTGCCAAGTTTCAAAGAGCTAGCACAAACCGTGTTTGATTTAGAGTTCCAACTACATGTATCCATATAGGAGAAAACAGAGTGAAACCTAAACATGAAAACGGTTACTGCAAAGGAACGGTTTAACCTAGAAGAAGGAAATTTGGTGAGCCAAGTGGGATTGGTGTACTGATCATTAAATGGAAGTATCATCAAGATTGGGTGAAAAAATGTTTGCTGAGATTTCAGGAAACTCGCAGTTTTTTGCAAGCTTGGCAACCCCTTTCAATGAAAGGGATTCTCGTCAGTCTCTGCTTGGGGCTACTTCAATAGCACACAAACAATAGCGATAGAACTTGGAACTACATTATTGTGCCAAGTTTCAAAGAGCTACCACAAACCGTGTTTGATTTAGAGTTCCAACTACATGTATGCATATAGGAGAAAACAGAGTGAAACCTAAACATGAAAACGGTTACTGCAAAGGAACGGTTTAACCTAGAAGAACGAAATTTGGTGAGCCAAGTGGGATTGGTGTCCTGATCACTAAATGGAAGTATCATCAAGATTGGGTGAAAAAATGTTTGCTGAGATTTCAGGAAACTCGCAGTTTTTTGCAAGCCTGGCAATCCCTTTTAGTCAAAGGGATTCTCGTCAGTCTCTGCTTGGGCTACTTCAATAGCACACAAACCATAGCGATAGAACTTGGAACTACATTATTGTGCCAAGTTTCAAAGAGCTAGCACAAACCGTGTTTGATTTAGAGTTCCAACTACATGTATCCATATAGGAGAAAACAGAGTGAAACCTAAACATGAAAACGGTTACTGCAAAGGAACGGTTTAACATAGAAGAACGAAATTTGATGAGCCAAGTGGGATTGGTGTACTGATCATTAAATGGAAGTATCATCAAGACTGGGTGAAAAAATGTTTGCTGAGATTTCAGGAAACTCGCAGTTTTTTGGAAGCCTGGCAACCCCTTTCAATGAAAGTGATTCTCGTCAGTCTCTGCTTGGGGCTACTTCAATAGCACACAAACCATAGCGATAGTACTTGGAACTACATTATTGTGCCAAGTTTCAAAGAGCTAGCACAAACCATGTTTGATTTAGAGTTCCAACTACATGTATCCATATAGGAGAAAACAGAGTGAAACCTAAACATGAAAACGGTTACTGCAAAGGAACGGTTTAACCTAGAAGAAGGAAATTTGGTGAGCCAAGTGGGATTGGTGTACTGATCATTAAATGGAAGTATCATCAAGATTGGGTGAAAAAATGTTTGCTGAGATTTCAGGAAACTCGCAGTTTTTTGCAAGCTTGGCAACCCCTTTCAATGAAAGGGATTCTCGTCAGTCTCTGCTTGGGGCTACTTCAATAGCACACAAACCATAGCGATAGAACTTGGAACTACATTATTGTGCCAAGTTTCAAAGAGCTAGCACAAACCGTGTTTGATTTAGAGTTCCAACTATATGTATCCATATAGGAGAAAACAGAGTGAAACCTAAACATGAAAACGGTTACTGCAAAGGAACGGTTT